>NC_081826.1:57477500-57777500 GCF_030867095.1 Alligator mississippiensis | reverse complement strand
CATTCTAACTCTTGATCTGAGAAATACTTAAAGTTTTCTGCAATTACCCCTCTTTATTTGGCTTAATTCCCGATTCTTTCTTATTCAAAATACTCTTAAAAATCTCTCTGTCAGACATACTTCCCACAAGTTGTTTAGTTCAGATGAAAAGGTGGAATATGCCTGAATAGCACTGATATCAGTGCTTTTCATTGGTGATTTCTTTCCATCTTGAAAAAGGCTTCTATATATGGTATTGCCCCTTAGCCAATTTTCATCTTAACAAGATAACTTTGTACCTGGCAGTGCTTTTAGAACACTAATCTCTGATGTTGCACTATGTCAAATGCTTTCCGAATAACTAAGCATGGTCTGTTTTGTCATTTATATCTTCCTTGTTTACTGCAGAAATAGCCGCAGAGAATTTCAACAATTTATAAGGACATGTTCACTTTTCACTACCTATGAAAATATTTTGACTGTCTTTTAATCATTCCTCTAAGGAATTCTTCCACTTGATTCTATGAAATGTTTTTAAGATTTTCTCCACAACTAAGTGGTCTTTATTTTTTCTCTGTATCCTTAGGCTCTTTTTCAACTAATGACATGCTATGAATTGGACTACAGTCCTCAGGGATCTCTCCTGAGCCAAATGACTTTCAAATGCCTATGAAAGCTTCCATCACTTATATCCCTACTTCATATATTACTCCTTGATGTTGATTTTGAGTCCTCAAACTTTAAGAGTATTATGATCCATTTATATTAAGTAACCATTTGGGGAGTAAATTGTATGCTGTCAAACTCCTTATTTTCTATTCTAGTAAATATCTGCCCTCTGCCCCCTCTCCTCCTACTCCCCCCAACATGCACATACATACTTTTGTATAACTGTTTGCAAAGTAGTAGGAACTAACTATACCATAATTGTTTTTAAATATTGTAACTCTGGGACTGGATATGAAACCTCAAGATAATTCTGATGGTATATGCAATAGAATGATCATTTTAGCATTACTGTTGAGAAATATAATTTATATGACAACATATTTTTATATAAATTCTGCATATTTACATATGCTGTTTGCTTTAAAGACTTTTCCATTTAAATGAGACAAGATAAATACAATATAAGACTGTTCGTAAGAAAGTAGGGCTGCAAGGGACTTCATGAGGTCATCTAATCCAGCCCCCCGCTGAAGATGGGATCATACCTAACTAGCAGGATCCCTGACTCAACAGAAATGGAAAGAATCAAACCCATGCATGCAGAACACATTGAACTAGCAGTCCATAACCTTAGCAACTTAACTGCCTTGTCCACACCCACTTTATGCTTAGGTGCTACTATTAATTTTCAAATGAGCAACAAGTTTTTGCCATGTATTATGTATTTTGTCATGTTACTCATTCAAATGAACAACACATTTTTGCCGTGCTCTTTAAAAGACATTGTAAATTTGAGATGAAAAAAATTTAGTGAGCAGTAAAATAGTGCAGCTGTCCCAGCAAGACCTTCTGCATATACTATGTCTGTAACGAATAGAAATTTACTTTAATGTATTACATGAGTTTCAAGCTTGGGTCAATTGTTGTTAGAAGTTAATCCTCTCTGTCTAAATATTCGAAGGCAAATTCCTTGAAGAGAAAACCACAATGACATCTTTTTCTAGTTGCATCTTTCACAACGTAACTTATTTGCACATAAAATGATCACACATTCATGTAATAATTCATCTTCACTGCATCAGATTAAGACAAGCAGATGTTAAGTACAGCTCTATCTGCTCCCTTGCTAAATCCTAGACATAAAAATCCCACTAAAGAATGTCTTTTCTGATATTTTTCCACCATTAGCTATCTCTAATAGTCATTAGTAGATCTCAAAAGTTCCTTGCTATCTGAAACAAAAAGATACTTAAGCATGAGTTTAAGGATCTGACTTAATTCATGCTAGAAGTGTTGATTCTATATATTTTAGGGTTAGATTACATATTACAATTAAACCATGTTAAAAGCACTTAAAACTTAAACAATCAAACATTAAGGCTCATTAACAAATGCTAAGTGCTATCTAGGCATCTTAAAGTTTAGGCAAGGATAATTTTTGAGCTGCTCTACCTAGCTTGAGTTAACTTCTTTCTGTCTGTTCACCAGCAATAAAGCTACCAATTTGCAGTCTTCCAGTATTCCAGGACACACTTCTCCCAGGTGGACTAGCTATTATCCAGGATTCCATGGCCCTGGACTGACAGCTATAGAAAGGAGTAGAGGAGAGAAAAGGGAGGGGCTAGGGAGAGCGGTGGGGGTAGGAAGCTTCCAGGTGATTTGTGGGCTGAAGGGGGTGAATGGGGGGGGGGTGGGGGTGGAGTGAAGCCCATCTCCCCTTCCCCTGATCAGTACTATGGCTACAGAGCTGGTGAGTGAAGTAGATACAGAGCAGATTTGTTAGCTTCTAGCCATGCCCCTACTCACCAGGTCCTTAGTGGCAGGTCTGAGCCATGCATGTTAGAGAGGGTATTAATCTTATACTGATCACTATCATGTGCTGACCTTAATGCTGACTAATATTCTGTATAATTAGCATCTCCTGACACAAACATAATCTCACCATTAATTTCTCACTAGTTCAAAAGGCAACAGCTAGCATGTATTGTTTTTTTGACCGTGCGTGCCATTATCTTATCTTATGCCCCATCATTATGTTACACTGAAGACATGATTAACAAGTTAAACACATTTTAAATTGTGTCTCAGCCACACATGCAATCAACAGCACAATAAAACACAGAATAAACCATAAAGTTATTCCACAAAAAATATGCAATAACTTTGTGGCTTATTCTTATCCCATGATTAATGTGGCCACCCTGTGGCTGAGAGCTACATCACTTGATGGGGCTCTTGGCTGCAGGGGTCCACCACATGCTGCTGTGGTTATGAGCCTTGTAGCTGTGGGACTCACAGCTGCAGCATTATTCCATGTGCTGTTGTGGTGGTGAGCCTCACAGCAGTGGGACTCACAGCCACAGCCATGTCCCCCATATTGCCGCAGCTGCAAGCCTCACAGCTGTGGTAATGCTTGGGATGCTACTGCAGCTCTGAGCCCTTTAGCTGTGGGGCTCACAGCTGTGTGAGCTTGCTATTTGCTGGAGCGGGGGGAGCCTGCTGTCCTGGGCTCCCCCTGCACCAGACATAAGGCATGAGAATATGGATCTCACAATTACACCTCCTGCCACACACATGTGGCATGACAGGAGGAATGATTGTGTGGATTGTGCTTCAGACCCTATTACACATTTATCTGAATATGTAGAAGGGCCCTAAGTGAGACAGAGCCCATATATTAGGTTCTTCATACGTGTATGCACACTTTTAAGCATGTTTACCTTAGGAGAACAAACCTTTGGAGGTATACAGTTCAGACTGGTGTAGACAAACACATGCCCTCAAGTGCTTAGGTCTTTGAAATTTTGGGTTTCAATTTACAGGCCTCCAGAATTCTAATACTATAAAAGCCTTAATCTGTCTGTGTCTCTGTCCATAACACTTTATTCACACTCTGATTGGCTGACTGAAACAGCCAATCAGAGTGCAAATAAGCATTTGGACAGGAGGTGGTGGCACGGTGGAGTACTGCCATAATGGTGGGGACACAGGGGACAGAGCTGGGGGGGCAAGACCATGCAGCTGGCCTCTCCCCCACTGCCTTGCTCCCTGGAGGCAGTGGCAATGGAGTGAACAGAATGGAGAAGAGGGGACCCCTGCCCTGCTCCCTGCAGGTGGCAATGATGGAGCGGGGAGGGGGGGCGAGGCCACCAGAGCTGGCCTCTCCCCCATCTTGCTCCTTGGAGGTGGTGGCAGCAGCGCCCGGGGAAATGGGGTCGGGATGGCATGGGTGGTGGGGGTGAGGCCACCAGCTCTGGCCTTGGCCTGCCCCTCCCCTCTTCCATCATCGCCGCTTGCAGGGCTGACATGGGCCAACATGGCAGTGGTGGGGGGATGAGTGGGCCCAATGCAGGTGGGGGGAGGAGAGGCATGCCAAAGTGGCAGTGGTGGCAGTGTGGGGAGAGGAGGTCCAGGTCCAAAGCGGGGGGGAGTGGAGGCTTGACATGGCCTGACATGGCAGCAGCGGGCGGGGCGGGGCGCGGGAGGAGCAGGCCTTCTCCCCCACTTAGTCCCAGGCCCAGGCCCAGGCCCACTCCTCCCCCAGCCCCCTCCCCTGTGTTACCCCCAAAGCCACTCCCCCACTCCCCTACTGCTGCTAGGTCAGCCCGGGCTCACTGATCCCCCGCCACTGTGGCAGGCCAGCTTCTCCCCACCCTCAGGCCTGGTCCTCTCACACATCATGCCCGGGCCCGCTCATCCCCTCCCTTCATTACTGTGGCAGAGGGAGGTTGGGAGTGGGCCCACACCCTAAGCAGCAGGAGGGATGGGGAGAGTGGGCCCGGGGTGGGGAGCATGGGGCTCCATCCCCACCCACTCCCCGCCCCATCATTCTTGATGGGCATTTGGCTAGTCAGTTGCGTATAAGGGAAGTTAGGCCACAGAGTTCTGTTTGGAGCTACCCGCTTTTCTTTTCTTTTTTTCCCCAACTCTTCCCAGAAAGCCAATGTTCTGAGACTTCAAAGGGCCCTCAAGCTCAGCAAATATATCTTTTAGAAATGTTCTTTATATACCCCAGTAGAGAATTCAAAGGGGTTATGTCAAGGCACAATTCCCAAAATTCTCTCCCCAAATGAATATCTTCATTTTCTACAGAACAATTTTTTGCTGGTGAAGGAGAAACCACAAACAAGAGGTATGAACAGGCAAATCAATCCACAACTAAGGGAATGACATGAAGTAGTAATGGATTATGATATAAAACAAGACTATCTTGGATGAGATGTTTTGGTGATGTAAGGACTTGGATTTAAATGCACTGGTTTAAGGGGATAGGGCCAGAGACAGGAGAAGGGTGCCTAAACCAAGGGGGAATTCAAGTAGCAAAGTCCAAATTACAGACTGGGTCAGGTTTCTAGAATCAGGAACAAATTACTAAATCCAAGGGGGAAAACTGGGGGCAGAATCCAGGTTACAGGATGAATCAGAATCCTGGAGTCAGAGACTGAGTTACCAAAGCCAAGGGGATTTCCAAAAAAGTTAGAGTCCAGAAGCTAAGACAAGCAGGGCCAGAAGTCAGCAAACCAAGAACACAGAATCCAGGGAAGCTTGCCACATAAGACCTTCAGGCACAACTGTGGGCTGGCTGCAGCCTGCTGCTACAGGTGGACTTAAATGTGGAGGCTGCTATCCCCAGCAGCCAATCAAGAGGCCCTAATCAGTGGGCAGCTATTTTGTCAGCCAGGGTGGGACTGCTAGTTAGAGCCTCTGGCAGATGACACTAGACAAGGGTGGCCAGGGGCAAATCCTTATTTATGTAAAAAATAAGTGTCCCTGCATCTGCAGCTAGCCATGAAAAGGAGTTGTTAGACATTACATAGGTGCTCCAGTAGTGCGATCAGTTAGCATGTGGTACTTATACAGTAGTTACTTGGGTGAGCCATGCCAAGGTTGTGAGTTTGATCCTCACCTAGAGTAGGACTTTTGGGGGTCAGATCTGATGAGCTGTTCAGGTCCCTGCTGACCCTAAGTACTATGGTCAGTAAAAGCATAATTCCAATATTCAGTGATATGAAATGAGAACTGAAATGAAGAATTAATTAAAAAACAGCAAGAGAATCTGGGCCTACTCCTTCCCACTCATAGTACCAGAGTCCTTTTTTCATCCATTCCCAATGATCAGCACAGCAGTTTGACATGGAGCAGATTCCTGCTCTTTGTAGTAGGTCTCTCCCTATTCAGTAGAAAAATGTTGGGTCTACTGCTAAAGAAGCATCAGTAATAACAGAAGGAAATCATCTAGGGGAGGGCAGTGGGTGATCTGGAGGAGGAAGAGCAAGCAGGAGGGGACAACAGGGAGGTGTTCCTAGTCTTCCTGAGGAATCAGGGCAATTGACTAGTTACCTTAGGTGCCTGTACATGGATGCACAGAACTTGGGAAACAAGAAGGAGAAATGTGAAGTCCTTGCACAGTCATGGAACTATGACATGATTGGAGTAACACAGACTAGGTGGGATAATTCGCATGACTGGAGCACGGTCATGGATGGGTACAAACTGTTCAGGAAGGACAGGCAGGGGAAAAGAAGAGGAGTTGTACTTTATATAAAAGAGCCACATGATTGCTCAGAGCTCCAGTATGAAACTGGATATAGTCTTGTCAAAAGTCTCTGGGTTAGAATCAGAGAAGAGAGCAACAAGGGTGCTGTTGTGGTGTGTGTCTGCTATAGACCACCAGACGAGGAGAAAGTATTCTTCAAACAGCTAGTGGAAGTTTCCAAATCACAGGCCCTGGTTCTCATGGGGGACTTCAGTCACCCTGACATCTGCTGGGAGGGCAATATAGCAGTGTGCAGGCAATCCAGGACATTTTTTGAGTGTTGGGCACAGCTTCCTGGTGCAAGTGCAGGGTGTGCGTGTGGGGCGGGGGGTGACAGTCACCGCATGCGAGCTTCCCCCACCTCCTATGTCCAGCCAGTCAGGTGGTGCCTGTGTAGCAAAACTCCATCCCTGCCCACACACGCGTAACCCCTAGGGCCTTATCATGTACCCCCAGTGGTACACATACCCCTGGTTGACAATCCCTGTACTAGGAGATACCTTGGGCAGCAGCAACCATGAGATGACTGAGTTCAGGATCTTGAGGAAAGGAAGGATGGAAGCCAGTAGAGTATGGACCCTGGACTTCAGAAAAACAGAGAGGAGTCCAAGAGAGCTGGCTGCACTTTAAGGAAGACTTACTGAGAGTGCAGGAACAAATCATCCCAATGTGCAGGAAGATTAGCAAGTATGGCAGAAGACTAGCTTGGCTTATCAGGAAACTAAACTAACAAATCATAAAAGGAAGCTTATAAGCTGTGGAAACTTGGACAAACAACTAGGGAGGAGTATAAGAGTATTGCTCAGGCATGCAGGGATGAAGTCAGAAAGGCCAAAGTGCAACTGGAGTTCCAGCTAGCAAGGAATATGAAGGGTAAGAAGAAGAGTTTGTCAGTAACAAGAGGAAGATCAGGGAGAGAGTGTGTGTGGGTCCCTTACTGAATGGAGAAGCAACCTTGTGACAGAGGATGCAGAATATAACCAGACGTACTCAATGCGTTTTCCACCTCAGTCTTCAAAGATCAGCTCCCAGACTACTGCACATGGCAGCACAGTTCTGGAAGGAGGTGAGCAGCCAGCAGATTAGGGACTATTTAGAAAAGCTGGATATATACAAGTCCAGCAAGGGCTGGATGGGATGCACTTGAGGATGCTGAGGGAGTTGGCTGATGTGATTGCAGAGCCACTGGACATCACCTTTGGAAACTCATGGTGATCAGGAGAGGTTCCACATAATTGGAAAAGGGTAAACATAGCGCCCATATTTAAGAAAGGAACAAGGGAGGATCCAGGGAACTGCAGACCAGTCAGTTTCACCACAGTCCCTGGAAAAATCATGGATCAGATCCTCAAGGAACCCATTTCTAAGCACTTGGAGGAAAAGAAGGTGATAAGGAACAGTCAGCCTGGAGTCACCAAGGGCAAGTCATGCCTGACCAACCTGAATGCCTGGCTCTGTGGTTGTGGGGATACCAGTGGATGTGGTATACCTTGATTTTAGCAAGGCTTTTGATATGGTTTCCCACAGCATTCTTTCAAGGAAGCTAAGCAAGTATGGGCAGGATGAATGGACTGAAAGGTGGATAGAAAACTGGCTGAAGCATCAGGCTTAGAGAGTAGTAATCAATGGCTCAATGTCTAGTCGGTAGCTAGTATCAAGTGGAGTACCCCAGGGTTGGTCCTGGGGTCAGTATTGTTCAATATCTTCATCAACGACTTGGAAGATGGCATAGAGCACACCCTCAGCAAGTTTGCAGATGACACCAAGCTGGGGAGAGTAGTAGGTATGCCGGAGGGTAGGGCTAGGATTCAGAGTGACCTAGACAAATTGGAGGATTGGGCCAAAAGGTTCAACAAGGACAAGTGACATTCAACATGAGGTTCATGAGGCTCAATAAGGACAAGTGCAAAGTCCTGTACTTAGGCCAGAAAAATCCCATGCACCTACAGGCTGTGGGCTGAGTGGCTGGGCAGCAGCTCTGCAGAAAAGGGCCTGGGGGTTACAGTGGACAATAAGCTGAGCCAATAGTGTGCCCTTGTTGCCAAGAAGGTTAATGCCATACTGGGCTGCATTGGTAGAAGTGTTGCCAGTTATTCAACACTGGTGAGGCCACATCTGGAATAATGTGTTCAGTTTTGGGGCCCGCACTACAGGAAGGATGTGGACAAACTGGAGGTAGTCGAGCACAAGGCAACAAACATGGTAAGGGGGCTGGGGCATGTGACTTCTGAGGAGAGGGTGAGGAAACGGCTTATTTAGTCTAGAGAATAGAAGACTGAGAGGGGATTTAATAGCAGCCTTCAACTACCTGAAGAGGGGTTCCAAGGAGGACAGAACAAGACTGTTTCCAATCGTGGCAGATGACAGAACAAGGAACATATGTCTCAAGCTGCAGCAAGGGAAGTTTAGGTTAGATATTAGAAAGAATTTTCCCACTAGGATGATAGTAAAACACTGTAACAGGTTATCCAGACAGGTTGTGGACTCTCTGTTCTTGGAGGCTTTCAAGATCCAGCTAGACAAAGCATTGGCTAGGAGGATCTAGTTGGGCATGGTCCTGCTTTGAGCAGGGGGTTGGACTAGATGACCTACTGAGGTCCTTTCCAACCCTAATTTTCTATAGGTGCTACACCTATATTTGAACCTGAATTTGGAGAAATTCATGCATTACTTCCAAGGAAACTGCAAGAATATTATTTTCCTAATATATTAATTTATATATGAGCCATATGCAATGCAGAATAGGATACTGAAGGAGTTTGTTGAGGCAATTTCAGAGCCATTAGCTATCTTCTTTGAGAGCTCATGGAAGTTGGGAGAGTTCCCAGATGACTGGAAAAGGGCAAATATAGTGCTCTTCTTTAAGGAGGGAAAAAGGAGGATCCAGGGAACTACAGACCAAACAGGCTGAACTTGATATCTGGAAAGAGCATGGAGCAGGTCCTCAAAGAATCTATTGTGAAACACTTACAGAAGAACAAGGTGATTGTCTCTAGTGGGTTATGGAATAGAGAAGATCCCACACAATTTACTGATTCGTTTTGATGCACTGGCTGGTGGAGTAGTTAGCTGATTGCACGATTTCACAATGATTACACACTTAATTCATACAACACAATTTTATTTTAAAACTCTTTGCTACGCATATAACACTGCTTAGCTTTAAGAAATACCACAAACATTAAGAACACAATAATTACATATATCAGAAACAATGCTCCAAATGCACTTCCTTCCCAAACAATGCTATAAGAATTAGTATTACAAAAACAACTACAATTACAACTAAAAGTTAAATTTGAATCAATACTATTATTTTCATAATATACTTACAATCCTAGAATTCTGAGAAGCCAAACACCTAAATACGGTTTCATTCCTCAGTAGTACAATTTAATGGGCTTGCCTCAGCAATACGATTCAGTGGGCTGGCCTCAATACTGATAGGACTAAGTCCCCTTCTTTCAATCCCTTTCGGGTGCTCTGCAGCTTCAGCGTGAACTAAGAGGTTTGTGTTCACGGAGAGGGTGGTTCAGGTGATCAGTCTGATCCGGCCTACACTTGCGATTCTTTCTTCGTTGTTCTGCAAGTATAGTCACCTCCAATTTGGGAGAGTAAGTTACAGTTTTTATTGAGTGAGTTACCGTCCTGGGCCACTCCTACTCAAACCTGTCATTACCCCCAAATTTGGGCTCGGATCTTACTCAACAGATTCTTTTGCTTGGTAATTAGTTTCTTTTGTTGATCATTTTAATTACTTTGGGGAACTTCCATATCACTGCAAGTGACCTTTTCTTTCCAATTTTTTTCAAAAGGCCCTAGGGTTTGATCTCTCTGAACTCAGGATATTTGCTTTAAGGATCATGGTTACGTTCTCTTTGTTAAAGACTTCTAAAGATAAAATTCAAAAGTTAAATCTTTGAGCAAAGTCTGGATCTTCCACACACAGTCCAAAACAATGACCTAGATAAGGAGATAAATCTTATCTTCTTCCTGAAACTGGCTAATGGGCAACCATTACAAACATTCAAACTATTTCGTTCAATATGACAGTGATCAGGAACAGCCAGTGTGGAATACCCAAAGCCAAATTATACCTGACTAACCTGATTTCCTCCTATGATAAGTTGACAGGTTCTGTGGATGAGGGGAGAACAGTGGATGTGATACACCTTGATTCCTGCTTGATACCATCTCCCAGGATTTTCTCGTTCACAAGCTGAAGGAAATAAAGACCTGGTGAAAGTACTGTAAGGTTGATACGTAACTGGTTGGATCATCCTACTCAATGGAGGGTAGGGCTAGATAGACTAAAGAAATGGTCTGCAAACAATCAAATTAGATTCAATAAGAACAAATACAAAGTCCTGCACTTGGGACAAAATTGCATGCACAAACACGGACTGGGAACAAGTGGCTAGGCTGCCATACTGCAGAGAAGGACCTGGGGGTTGCAATGATCATAAACTGAATATGAGCCAAATGTGTTGCTAAAACAGCCAACAACATATTGAGTTGTATTAATAGGAGTATCACTTGTAAATCAAGTGCTGTTTGCAAATCAAGGGAAGTGATTCTTTCCCTCTATTCAGCACTAGTGAGGCCTCACCTATAGTACTGTGTCCAGTTTTGGGCCCACAATTCAAGAAGGATGTGGACAGATTGGAAAAAGTCCAGCACAGAGCAACACAAATTATTGTGGTCCTGAGAAGCAGAACTTATGAGGAAAGGCTGAAGGAAATTAGGGTTATTTAGCCTGGAAAAGAGAAGACTGAGGAGGGACACTGCTAACAGTCTTCAAATACCAGAAGGGTGATTACAAAAAAGGAAGGACATGAGCTGTTCTCTGTGGTCATAGGGAGCAGGACTAGGAGCAATGGTCTCAAGATTCAGCAGGGAAACTTTAGGTTGGAGATTAGGAGGAAATTTCTTACTGTAAGGTTCATTAAGCACTGGAATAGCCTACCAAGACAAGCTGTGGAATCTCCATCCTTGGAAGTTTTCAAGAGCAGGTTAGACAGACACTTGGCTGGTGTGGTTTGATCAGGGATGATCCTCCCTTGAGCAGGGAGCTAGACCTTGTGAGGTACCTTCCAACACTACTTTTCTATGATCTTATGTAAGTAACTTTTAGCATGGAGATTGCTGTAGCAGTTGCATACAGTGTTACCTTTCTTGTTCAGACACTGGTAGATAGTATTGTTTTGGCAGCTAAATATAGTAGCATGATGTGTAATTTACCATGTAATTTATGAAGGTGGTGTAAACATTGTGATTGGAATTAAGTGAGATTCAGCATGTCCAAACAGAAACTCAAGCCAGGCAACTGAAAGAAAGCTTTATAAAAACCTATGGGCCTATGAATCTTTCATCTTGCCTGCACGGTGGCTCAGCATCAACAGGAAGGGTGGAGGGCTGCTTCCCAGATCATTCTCTAGCCAGGTGATTAGGAAACCATCCTGGGAAGTGAGAAAAATGGATCTGAACCCCTGTATCTGAGGGACTAGCATATCAGTCTCCCACTTCTTGGTTGAGTGCCTTAACCAGTAAATTATTATGCAAAAGGTAGGCAGTATCACCACCTCCTTTTATGGCTATATGTCTCCTATATTTTAGCTGAGCAATCTTGTATTTTAGACATTTATCAGAGAACAGGAAGACCCAGGTTTTAGGCACCTCTCACCTAGGTGGTTTAACTCAAGGCCTGCTTCCTTCACCAGCCAGTAATGGGGCTTTGCCCAGCTACAATTTCAGTATTTACAGTGTCTTACATGTGTAACAGCACCACCTGTCGCCACATATCTGCCCTACCAGAACATGCTTAGTAGGTATTTTGGCATTTGTGTGCCAGTGTCAAAAACTGCAAAGGTGGTTTTCACACACCAAGGTGTATGCAATGAAATAGGAATCTGCCGTTAGTTTATAAATCTGGGCCTGGACCTCCATGACTTGCCCCATTCATTAAAAATGAGGTAATGTGATTGTATCTGTACAAGAAACTGTAGCTTAGAAACTTCTGAACACAGACAGAATATCAGATAAAGACTACACTTGGGGCTTGATCCAAAATCCAGTGACGTTAATAGGGATTTTTCTGTGGACCTCAGAGGGCTTTAAATCAGAATCTAAGTAAACACTGATAGTAAATCAAATCCAGTGCTCCCTCTTGGGCTGAAGAGGCAGTAATGATCTAGACTATATTTTAGATTGCATATTTACTGATAAAATAGCAAGTGTAAACCCCCCCCCCCAAACCAAAGAAAAGAATTTGAGAAGACAGATTGCTTAATTGATTTCTGTAAATACAGAAGTTTAATTGAGAAATAAAGGAAAATGAAATACTAGCTAAACTTCTAAACAAATCCAAGGCTTGGGGTCCAAAGTGAATGGGGCAAGGGGAATATATAGGGTGCTAAAAGCCTGTTTTGACAGATTAATTAGGGAAACAAAGTTTAGCATTGTAATTGAAAAAATAACATTCCAGAGTGACTAAAGGTGCTGGAACCATAATGGTCCAGGAATGAGGGAAAAGGGAGATTGTTATAGGAATTTGCCTCTTTAAAAAATAAAATAAAATACCAAACTCCTTCCAGTGCCAACACTTTTTTTTCTTACAATAGCATTTAGAACACAACTTTCATACAGGTTCTCAAGTTTAGAGGACACCAATTCAAAATGATTCAGTATATATTATTTTATTTGTTCCCTGATCCGTTCTCTCTGCTTCGTTTCCTTATTTTCATTTAAAGCAAATCATTATTTGTTTTGTTCTAAGTTATTTTCAACTTCCAGATGTTTTAAACTTCAGGATCTCAAAGTTTAGAGTTAGTTTTGTCATATTTTTGTCTTTCCTTTATGTTAGTGGAGATGGTAGTTACAAGATGCAGAATAATGAGGCCCTATATTTATATTTAGTACCGGTGACAGCATCTGTAGTAACAAGGGATATTCAGATCCTAGAATGGTAAATTGAATGTTTTGTTCAAAAGGAAAATTAAAATGAGTGGTATCCTTCCAGATTAGATGTCTGGAACAAGACACTCATCTTGGCTTTTCTCTGGTAGATAAGCAGCACCATATAAGAATGGGAGAAAAAACATGGAAAGCAAAAAAGGTGGGAGCCAAAGGTACTAATCAAGAAGTTGCTTTGCACATATGCCTGTTATGTTCTTGCATATGTTCTTCCAAATATTCCTTTTGTTTGGTATACAATGTAACGAAGATAATTAAGGTTAATTAATAGTACCTATTAAAACCTATACAGCAATGAGTGTTGCAATGCGGCAGGCTGTTTTTTTTCAATTCCCCACAAGAGCTTCCTGTCAGAGGAGACAATGACCAGAGTCCCAGATCCATACTTTCAGCAGAAGGTATTTTGTTTATACTATGGGCATTTTTCTAAAAGGTCCACTGCTGAACACTGGAGCCACATTCTGTCATTTATTGCACTGTACATTAGGAATCTATCAAAATCAATGTCTGCTTAATTATCTTTACAAATTCTAAATAATTCCAGGATCATTTGTCTGTTGTTAATTTTATTGTTTTTGGTTTTGAGTTTTTTTGCCCTACATCGAACTGTCTCCAATGTTATATTTTTTCAAATAAGACACCTTGAATATAATACGCTATGCCCCCAGTAAATGTTTTGTGGCCAGGGCCAAATTTTTAACAGGTGTATTGAGACTTCTTTTGTGGATTTTCAGCAGTTACTTGTGCCTAAACCACAAAACAAAAAGCAAATACCAGAATACATCATGAAAGAGATTACATTGACTCTCATGCTGCTGGTGCTGGTATATATTTTACCTATATAGCTGCAGTTCTATGAATAAATAAGGGAAACACCCTCAGTTCCTGTCAAGTAAAATAGTTCAATTTTCTTGGACAGAGCTAAGCCAATAAATACTAACTTGAGCATCTAGACCCATGTTTTGATTTGTATTTTAGGCAAGCGTGTGTTACGATCCACTTGCATTGTAAGATACTAATGTAGACCTGAATATCACGAACCTACTGCCTGTACAATATTATGTTGCACTTATTCCTTTTGTTCTCCCTTTCCCATTTGATTGTATTCTAACTTTCCCATTTGAAAAGGTAATTTAAGGGAAGGTTTGTCATCTTCCTTTGGAATTATCAGTCTCCACTAATTCAATTTCCCGAGCTACTTTCCATAGCTGCAGAGTTGCCAGCATCAATAGCACTGTTTCCAGCACTAATTTTCTCAATTGCATGATTTCACATTTTCTATGGCCATCATTTGTAATTAAGGAAATGCTCTTGTTTTCTGTTATGTGGAGTGTGACTGATATATACATTCATAATTGCACTGATTTGTGCTGCTTCCTTAATCAGTCTCATCTCATTGTATGAATAATTTCTTCCAATTTCCATTAATTTGGTGCAATAGGTATATATTAAATTATTCTACAGATACTACACTAATTTACATATATTTAGCTTTACATGTTCTGTAATAGCAGTTACCTATTGATATATATTAATGTTATGTCAGTCTGTTTTAGTGCAGTTCATTAGGTTTACCTATAATGGATAAATGATTAATAATAGAATGCAGTGAACCTCCTGAAAAAGTTGATTCACTTCTAAAAGCATAAGCCTAAACCAATTAGTTATTTAGAGTCTAAAAATTGGAGCCAAAGGGTGCTTTAATAAAACCTCTACTACTTAGCAAACAGGTGCTTTTTGGATCCAGAGGACTGAGTTTTGGAGGGTAGTTAGTATTTAGCAAGGATAATTCATTTTAGACCTGAAGCAGAATTTTATGCACAATAAATCATCTTGTAGGAAATCTTACAGATAATTTAAGAAACTAGAGTGTTGGGCGGAGAGTTGGGGGGCGGGGGGGGCAGGGGTTGAGTAGAGATTGGGGCTGAAGGAACTGCTACCTGCAGGGCTTTTCATGAAAATAGCACTTTAGATCTCAGGAAACTTCAAAAACCCACTCAGCTCTAATGTTTGGTACGATTATATTCTTTGAATATATACTTCCTCCTGGCACATTCTGAAGGTGCACAATCACGGTGGAAAAGCCTGTGGCTGTTTTCATCCTGCCCTGTTCTCTCCCTCTGGAGATATATTACACACACGCCTTTGTTCCTGTGTTCTGGATTTGCAATAACGAAGAGAGGGAGGAAAGAAGAAGCAGAAAGAGAAAGAAGAAGCTGAGATCACCAACTGTGCCAAATTGTACTGAGCTACAAAATGGTTTTAAGATGTTGAACAATTCCACCAAAGGCAACAAAACCCATTTCACTTATACTCTAAGGTCACTTTGAACCACAGTGCTTGAGGATTCATTTTAACATGTGGAGCAACTAAGTCCCTTAATTACAGAAAATGCTTTAGTCCAATACATTTAGTGGGTGCTTAAGTTGTGTATTTTTATTTTTTTGTTGTTGTTGAATGAAACTGAATGGAACGTTAATGTGGAAAATTATTTTCTTTGGTGTAAATTTCTTTGCCCAGAAACTTACTGTCTTGACCACATATTACATGGGATTTGGTAAAACAAAACAACACTGTATTGTGCTCTACAATCTATAATTTCTACACTTGCAATATTGTTAGCAAAGACCTCTATTCTTGAATGATTTGCTCATTTATAACTATGGATAGAGGCAGTCTTAGACAACAGTTAAAAGGGGACTGAGTGCCATTGCATTATTTTATATTATACCATGGTGAACATATTATTTCAAGTGCAGAAAGTTATCACAATCAACCAAAAATCCCTGAAGGCAAATGACATTTAGAAACTTTCCTTTTCTGTCCCTACTTCCTGACAGCCTGGCCCATACTACGGCAAAATCAGGAAGTCACTGTGTAACCCCCTTCAGAATAGTTAACATTCCTGTAAATCTAAACACAGAGAACTAGATTGTGACTCAGACTATGAAAGACACTGGGGGAAGGGTTGGGGAGGGAATCTCTGCCATTCCCTCTACTGCATTTAGGCTACCTAGACTTAGGTTGAGATTTGCAGGAATTAGTAAAGTTCTTCTTCAGTTTACTTCCTCCCTGGAGCAATTGGTGGGAAATAGGTGGAACTTTGGTCTACCCTTTCCTGCTATTTCATTGGATTATTGAGCCAACATGTAGGCTCAATTATATTATATGTAGGCTCATATTGGGGGGAGGATTTAGTAATTTATTGCAGGTATAAAACAACATAAAGTTGTTCTCCCTGGGAAGCAAGGAGAGAACAGGGAGAAGCTGTTACTTAGGGCAGTGATGAGAAGCCTGGGTAAATTAGCCCATGCTGATCTGCAGCTCAAGTACTACTGGTGCTGATGCAAGTTCATTTAAAACTAGCTTAAGTTTTAATTGAACATGTGGCCTTCTCAGTCAGTCAGTCAGTCATCTCCAGACTAATTGATGACTGACGGGCTGACTTCTCTGTTTACTGTAAGACTGTCATCCTAGTATTGAGGGACTGCTTAGGATGTCAGGCACCTTCACACTACATTGTGCTCACTGCTGCAACTACAGTGTGTAGTCATACTCTCTGACATACAAGGTCTTCAGGTGTTGGACAGTTCATTAGAACTCCTTGCCAAAGGCTGTGGCTGAAGTCACAACTTATCTCAAAACTCATAAAAAACAATGAATTGAATATGAACTGTTCTGAAAACAAAAAACAAAAAACTGGAGAAACTCACTTCATTGGTTCTAGAACAGCCTAAAAAAGATAATGAGTTAATGAAGACAGTTTAGGCCATATATACTGCTACAGGATTTTTGTTTAGCATCTACTATATAATGGCACCCCTAAGTCTTTCCTAAAAGAAAAAATATATGAATAGGGGGAACTAAATTATTCATTTTATCAAGACATATTTAAGACATTTTAAAGTGGTACAGTGGAAGAAAAAAATGAAACAGGTGTAATATAAGCATCCTGGCTGGAAGTATGACAATCTTTTCTCTAAAACAAAAATAATAATATACTCGATTCTAAGAGGAAGTCTCCCACCATTGTACATGGGGGGGGGGGGAAGCCCCCTATCTTAGAATCGAGTATAAGGGCAAGGGGTGGGGGCAGGCTCTGTATCCAGCCCCTACCCAGAAGGGGCCATGGTCACAGCTGCTGCTTCCTCCCTGCCATCTCTGCACCATATACATCTTTCCCCCACCACTGCAATACAGCCCTAGTCCAGCCTGTAGCTGCAGTGTGAAGCCAGCACAGCTGCTTCGGGGGCTGGGCTAGGGCTGGGCTCAGTGCCCCAGGCTAAAACAGGGACAGTGCCTGTGGTGTGGAGCAAAGGGAAAGAGTAGTGGGGAAAAGTAGGGAGGAGCAGAGACTGGAAGGAGGGAGGGGGGCAGAGAGGCCAGGGAGGAGGGGCAGGAGGTGGAACAAAGGCAGAGAGGGAAGGGGGGCTCTGAGGCTGTAGAGAGCTGGCAGGGGGCTGGGCACAAGAAATGGGAAAGCTGCTTGACATCCCCATGCCGCATGCCTTCCTGCAGTGGTGGGAGGGATGAATTGAAGAACCCCCCCCCCCCAAAAGTATAGCAAATTTTCTTTGGTGTGGGCAACACCCACACCAAAGAAAATTAGAAATTTCCTATGTATAGAATGTATTAATTGGGGGGCCATCTTAGATTTGAATATATGTGGTAATAAAATGACAGACTGAATCATAAACAGTATCTCATTTCTCTAGCTAAAAATAAGGTGCAGTAGCATAATTACACCCCCATAACAAGGTATTCCATTAAGCAGAAAGACATGTATAAGTCTTCCAGTGTTACATGTAGGCAGGTAAATAAGTTTACAAACTGTAAATTAAAGGAAATCCAGCCATATCCCAAGACTTAAAAAAAAAGTTTCGTTTTTGATCATCTATAAAAAAGAAGGTCAGCATGTAGAACAACGTGGTCTGAGTTTCTACTAAAAACAATACTTACTGTCTTACTTTTCTTTAAAATCAGTTCATTAGTTTTAAACCATACTTCCATAAATCAAACTCCAGTTGAAGGTAACTTGCCATAGCTTGTGTTATTGAAGCAAAAGTCACACAGATTCATCTGCATTTGAATTTTCTCATTACATGATTTATGAAAGGACCATTAACCAAAACAAAAAGAAAAAGCTACTGTATTTTATAAGTTTAAATTCCAAAATTCAACCAGTGTTTATAGCTGGAAACTGCCTTATGCACGCTAAGAAAATAAAACACTGAACAGGAAGGGAATTTAGGCCAAGATATTAACGTCAATCTGCTAACACTAACAACACATTTTTGGAGACAGTGTGGTCCAGTAAAATAAGCAGAGGAGTAAGAGGCACTCTAATCCCAGATCAACCATTGACTTTCAATGCAACATGGAGCAAATGATTGTCTTATTTTCTTTATCAGTTTTCAAATGTATGTAATTGGGATATTTGTTGGAGATCTGGGCCACATTGGGTGTTTATACATACGCTTCCAGAGGTCGGGGAGGAGGCACTTTAATTAGAGTGACTCTAAGAGCTCATCTAATAAAAGCGCCCTGAGTGTCACCTGTATCAAGCTTTAGTGAAAGCACCACACCACCATTTCAGCATGGGGATGCTGATACACATGCTGCTGGAGTCAATTAATCAAGTCTGTTCCAACGCACTGTAATTACAGTTTGTCAGAACAGCTTCAATATAGGCTCAGTATAGGCATCCAATTATGCCTTGAGGTCTGTGGTGCTGAATCCTCTACATTTAAGAACTCAGGCTTATCCTTGAAGTAAATATAAGAATTATTTAATAGTATCACTCTCAAATGACAAAAAAGCCAGTGTAGGCTCTGTAGAGATGTCATTTCTACCTGGGGAAATTTCTCAGAAACTTTCCCTGGTAGAAATCCTACTGAGAGAGGGAGCAGTACAGATGTTCAGTCTGGTGCGACTCCCTCTCCCCTGTTCTCCATGGCTTCCTGAAACTGGGATGATCCTAGTCTGGGAAAGACAAGGGGAGCAGTTCCTGATCCTGCAGTGAGTGGAGCAGCAGGGAAAGACTCCCCAGACATGCCCAGGACTGGGCTCGAGGGAGCAGGGTGGGGAAGCAGCCTCCCACACTAGAGGCTGTGGGATTAGAAGGGAAGGAGCACTGAGGCAAAGGCCCCAGTCCCTACCTCAAGTAGGTCAGTGTCCAGCTTGGGGAAGAGGCATGGGGCAGTGGTAGATACTCCTTTCCTCTCCCCTCCTGGACTGGTCTGAGAGAAGAAGGGAGCAGTGAGGCACAGCTCCCAGCTCCTTCCCCAAATTGGGCACTTCCCTGGCTTGGGGAAGGGGATGTGGACTGTGTCTTGCCACTTCCTTCCTCTCCTGGACTAGTCCAGAAGAGGAGAGGAGCATCAGGACAATCCCCTCCCCCACAGCCCTGCACTGCCTCACCCAGAGCAGCTTCCCAGTCTCAGGGAGTAGAGCAGAGGGAGCAGCATAGCAGCCCTCCCATCACCCACCTTCTTATTTTGAGGGCTCGGGTGTGAGAAGCAGGCAGGGGGCTTGCAAATCTGCTCCCTAGGCTTGGCTTCCAAGGGACCAAAGCAGTGGGGCAAAGCCCCAGTGTGAGGAGTGGGTGGGGGCTTTGCTCCGCTAGCCCAGGAACAGCATCTTTGAACCCAGGTCCCTGTCAACTAGCTTCCCCTTGCCTCCCTTGTTGCTCAGCTGAGCAGTGGGGGCAGTGATTTAAAAGGCGGGGTGACTGAGAGCTGGGATTGGGGAGGCTTTCCCCAGTCTGGCTCGCCCATGGCCCCAAAGCTCAGCTAAGTGGCGGAGGTGGCGGTGGTGGGGAGGAAGGGGGAGGCTGGCAGGAAACAGCACCACTCTCTGCACTAAGCTCACCATGTCCAGGAACCAAGAAGAGAAAGCAGCAGGAGAAAGCTCCTGCTTGTTTCTCACACTGAGAACTCTGGCATAAGAAGCAGGCAGGGTCTGCACTGCTTCCTGCTGCTTGGCCCTGGTGCCTGGCAGCCCAGCGGAGAGAGTGGTGCAACAAAACTTCTCACACCAAGAACTCTGGTGTGAGAAGCTGGAGGAGAACAACTGGAGGCTTCTCCTCCCCTTCCCTCCCAGTCTATGGGAGGGGCAAGAGAAGTTGCCTCCTGCAACTTCTCATGACTGTGATGACCCCAGTCTTAAGAAGACATGGGAATCTTTTCTCTGGCTCCACTCCTCCTGGTCCCTAAAAAGAGTAAAGCAAGGAAAAAGTGTAAAGACATTCAGTCTCCCAGGAGAAACTCTTCTGGAAACAACTTAACCCTCATTACTTTAAGATTATTTTTCTCCTGGAGTAGCCATTTTTGTTTTGTGAGAAAAAGCCTAAGTCTATACATTTATGGTTTCTACTGGGACAACGGCAATTCTTCTGGTAGAAACTGAAAGTCTATACATGGCCTTTCTGCAGTAATTCAAGAGAACTGAGAAACTAGAAAGGCCTTCCAAAGTTCTCCTGCACACACAGCATTATGCAGTTGATCCAGAAAGATACTAAATAGTCTCTCTCTGACCCGATGGAACATGGGAGATGAAGGTGGCCAATCATTTTAAGCAGACAAATGGTTGCAGTCTACATGTGCAGCGCCATTACTTATCATTTGTGCAGTTTCTTCTTAAAGACACAGCTATGAAATGAAGAATTTTCCTAGAACTGGAAGCACTCCATGTGCTTAAAAGGCTCTTAAAATTGTTGTCTTAAAACAATAAAGCATGCTGATTTCTCAAAATACAGTATTTTTGTGCTGCTTCTTGAATTCTACTTGTCAGTCTTGCATCAGTCACACTTCCTTTTTTGAGTGCCAAAATCTACTGCTTTAATATTGTTTAGCTTGTGGTCAGCCCTCACAAGCAGAAACCGTACACAAAATAAATGATCAATATTTATGTTACAGTGTTTCTGACAGAGCGGTACATCATCACAGGGGATTAACTAGCAAGACCGTTAATTAAATAGCTAACATTTCCAGAGCTGTGCACAGCTCTTCTCTGCATGTGATGCACACCTCTAAATATAACAGTTGATTTGGCATCAGAATCCTGAAAGCCTTCCAGTTTCAATACTTGCAAATCTCTCTGTCCACTCAAATATCCAAGAAGTGCTGATCCATGACATATTCATCAACAATGCTTACTATGTGAAAATTGAATGTATTGCACAAGAAAACATCAGCTTCAACCCTGTATATCTTGCTGAACAGCATCTCAGGTTGCTTTTGTTCTGTAAATCTTGTTTTAAAAGTTACCACCATAATGCCAAAGTATGCAAACAAGTGTACTTTAAAAGGAGTCTCAGTGGTTGATTTGGTGCAATTTTTCCTTACTTCATCATTTCTGTGAGGTACGTGTCAAAAAAGCATGAGATTGAACGGATGTTTTGACAAATTTTGGCTTTTAAAAAGTTAGTTTAGTTCATGCAAGTGGGCCCCAACTATGTTGCAGCTAGAAGGATATAAAGTATATTAACACAAGACTTGCCCTGAAGGTGGAACCTTGAGGACAGATTAAATTAATGTGATTTTTTCCCTTTGTTTTTGTTTTCCTTTTTAAACAATTAGATACCATTTAATAATAAAATGTGACCTAAACTTTGTCCTCAGTATATATCTAATGCTAACATACCTATGCACAATCAAAATATTTTATAACAGTTTTAGTAAATAAATATAATTAATTTTAGTTGAATATAATATTTGTTTCTCTTAAAAATTATAATCTTGTTTCTTGAGGTGATCATTGGCTTTTTGGTAGTATGTTGCATCAATTCATGCATGGGCCTGTATGACTTATTATACTGACTGACTCTGCACTTTTCCAATCATTCCTATAGTAGTTATCCATTTTGACACTATAATTAAGTTCCTAAGTCTATCAGGCTGTCTACACATGTGCTCAGAGGTGGTGGGGGTTGGGGGGGGGAAGGGAGTGTTTTAATTAGAGCAGTTCCTGGACAGCCACTTCAGTTAAAACACCTAACAGTCAAGTGTATTAATAGGCCATGAGATGCTTTATCTAAACCTCATTCAATGCTATTAAATGCTATTAAATTAATTACAATATGACAGTTTAAACTTGCTGATAGCTTCTGTGATCTTTTATTCACTTTAAGGGACAGGAAATCTTTCATTATTAAACTACATAAAAAAAATGTTATTTCCATGTATTAAAGAATGTTCTACCTTCACAGTAATGCCTGTGGTCATTCCTTCCCTTGTGGTGTTACTATAGTCACACTTTTAAATTGTACTCTTAAAATTTGCACTTTAAATTCATGATTTCATAGTATTTAGATATACTCATGCACTTCAAAGACATGGCAAAATACACTTCACTGACTCAGAAAGAAGAGAATTTGGTCCAAATGTTTATTTTCTCCTCACTGACGTCATACGTAAGTTTTCAACTCTGGAGAAGTTTCTACAAAATGTACATCTACTTCATTTGCAATATCTCAATTAGAACTATTTTCATGCAGCAAAAAAGGAATCTTTATTCCCCCCAAAAGAGACTCAAAGGCATACAATAAAGGTATGAAAACATATATTCTGCTACAAATTTTAGTTTGGAATCCAGTTATGAAAAAGGAGGCTCCAAAAGTTTACAGGATATGGGTGAGAATCGTTTTCTTTTTTTCCTTTGAGATAATGCACTATATTTTGCCTCATAGAAGAAAAGGGATCTATTAGCTGTATTTAATAAACACCAATACAGTGACATTGAAAACAAACTGTAGAAGTATAGGCTTTTTTTTGTATTGCACTATAATAAAATCTCATTTCTTATTGAACCTACATATAAATATAAGAATACCATTCTGCAGCACAGGTAAGGTAAGGGAGTCTAAGGATATGTCTACACTGCATTATGCAGTTTATTGTAGAGGTTCAACTAGGACTCCCACACAGTGCGGGGCAGTGGGGATTGCACCCTGCCTGGCAGCAGCCAGGGAGTGCCAGGCTTTTTTTTTCAAAGAGCCAGGAGGCTGGGGCTGGGCGGGACAGCCATTGTTGGGGCTGGGAGAGTGGGCGGGGGATGAAGCCTGTTTGATTTGGAGATTCAGCTGATTTGGCGGTGGCCAAATCTCTGAATCAGATTCAGCCAAATTGATTCGGGACAGTGATTTGAATCAGATTCGGCCGAATTGATTCAGGACAGTGATTTGAATCACCAAACTGAATCAGTGTCCCCTGAATTGGCTGAATCTAAATCAAAAGTGAATACTAGTGGCTTCACACAGGCCTATTCTACAGTAAGTTTTTAGAGGTAACTCAGAAACTTTAAAAAAAAAGAAGAGTCCAACATAGTTTTGTTTCATGACATTTTTACAACAAGCAAAAACAATGAATGTGATTGAATACACTAGGCCAGTGGTGTTCAACCTACCTAGCCTGGTAGGCCAGATGAGTGGTATAGGACTAGTCCAGAGGCTGAATCCCCTGCTTAGTCCACTGGCCTGGTCCAGTATGAGTCATCATGGGTCAGTCTGCAGGTGTGGTCAGGTGCAGTGGCCTGGCCCCATACTCTTGATCTGGCCGCAGACCAACCCAACACAGCAGCCTGACACTGCACAGTGGATCCAGCCATGAATCACCCCTGAATGCTAGAACTTTTCACAGGCCCAGATATATGACAGTGAGGGAGCAGTGGTAGTGCCCAATTGCCATGGATGCCAGGTTCAGATAACACAGCCAGATGACACAGCTCCAGGGGCCACATCCAACCCATGGACTGAGCACCGCTTCACCAGGGAAATCTTACTGAAATTGCTTGTTTTATTCTAAGATTGCAAATGATTCAGGGAAGACCTGGGGGTCTTTTTATAAAGACCTGGGGGTTACAGTGGACAATAAGGAGCATATGAGTCAGCAGTGTGCCCTTGTTGCCAAGAAGGCTAACAGGATACTGGGCTGCATTAGTAGGAGCATTGCCAGAAGATAGAGGGAAGTGACTATTCCCCTCTGTTCAACACTGGTGATGCCACATCTGGAGTAGTGTGTTCAGTTTGGGACCCCCCCATTATAGAAAGGATTTGGACAAGTTGGACAGAGTCCAGCAAGGAGTAATGAAAATTGTACAGGGGCTGGGGCACATGACTTCTGAGGAGAGGTTGAGGAGACTGGGTTTATTTAGCCTGCAGAAGAGAAGACTGAGAGGGGATTTGTTAACATAACTACCTGAAGTGGGGGATCCAAAAGAGGATGGACCTAGACTTTTCTCAGTGGTGACAGATCACAGAACAAGGAGCAATGATCTCAAGTTGCAGCAAGGGAGGTTTAAGTAGGATATTAGGAAAAAACTCTCTCACTAGGAGGGTGGTGAAGCACTGGTACAGGTTACCTAGAGAAGTTGTGGAATCTCCAACCTTGGAGATTTTTAAGGCCTGGCTTGACAAAGCCCTGGCTGGAATGATCTAGCTGGGGATGATCCTGCTTTGAGCAGGAGTTTGGACTAGATGACCTCCTGAGGTCCCTTCCAACCTTATTTTCTATAATTCTATATACCTGTATCATGCTTAGTACAATGAAATGGGACTCCAGGAGCTATTACAAATATTGAAATTATGATAGTAAAAGGTATAGGCATAGGTTTGGCAGGATCTCTCTTTTCATACTTATTTGAAAGGTGTAAGTAATAGAGATAAGTATTGTGTAGAGAGCATAAATAAATGTAAATAATGGGATATACTTAAACAAAGGAAAATATAAATAGGAGATGAGGATATAGGTCTTAGTAACAAGGTCTATTGTGCTTTGTGATATTAAATTTCAAGTCCTATCCCTGACCACTAATCTATAACTTGGTCAAATTTTAACTGCTTACACAGAAATTTTCCAGGCCAGATTGATTATTAAGTCTGAATGGTTTTAGCATAGTCAGTCAAACATAATTCAAATGCTTTCAAGAATAAGGCTAGGAAGAATGTATTGTTTTGCCTATCTTAAAAAAAATGTTTTTGTTCTAGTGTCCCTTTGATTTGGATTTGAAATTTGGCAGAGAGGGTCAACTTTATATCAGGAATGTGCTGTTTGTTGTCCCAAATGAAAATATGCCCAAATTTGGCCAACTTATATAAACTGTTGCAAAACTGCAGTTCTCAATAGACCTCAATATTCAATTGACCTGGAAATGAGAGTCAATAGTGAGATGGTCAAGTTTGCAGATGACAAAATTAATCAGAGGGGAGAAACTGAAGAAGGATCTCACAGATTTGAGTGAGTGGGAATAACATGGCAATTGAAATTCAGTGCTGAGAAGCATAAAGTTATGCACTTGGGAAAAAGTAACCCAGAGTATACACATACACTGATGAGTTTCTATATTGACAGTTACCACACAAGAAAGAGCTCTTGGATTCATCACGGGCAGATCACTAAAAACATCAGTGCAACAAATAGCAAATAAAATACTAGAAATTATCAAAAAGCAAATAGTAAACAAAACAGAAAATATTATTTTTCCACTTTATAAGACTGTGATGCATCCACGCCTTGAATAATGTGTGCAGTTTTGGTTTGCACATCTCAGAAGGATGTAGAAGAACTGGAAAAGATATAAAGGAAAACAAGGAGGATCAGGGTATGGCGGCGATTCCATACAAGGAGAAACTAAATAGGCTAAGACTTTCAGCTTAGAAAAAGGAGGCTTGAGGAGGGGACATGATAAAATTTTACAAAATATTAAATGGTGCAGAGAAAGTAAATAGGGGTTTTTATCTACTATCACTTACAATACTAGAAACAGGGGAAATAAAATGAAACTATTGGATAGAAGGTTTAAACAAATAAAAGGAAGTTCTTTTTCATATAGCAAACAATTAACTTGTGGACTTATTGCCATAAGAAGTTGTGAAGGCTGGTAGTTTAACTCAGTGCACAAAGAGATTGGACCAATTCTTGGAGGAAAACTCAATCAGTAGGCCATGAACCACTCATGCTCCCGATGGCTGGTGGGGCACAGTGGTGGCGGGAGAGCAGCTACAGGAGCAGCAAAAGCATGGTGGCAGTGAGTGGGTAGCTCCTGCAGATGTCACTGGTACTATTGGTGGTGGAGTATGGGGGGTGGTGAGCATTGACCAAGGGTCAAGCAACTACCGGATCCCGCCGCCAGCAGTGGTGGCTAGCAGGGATTGTGGACTGCCTGCAGATGCTGCTGGTGGTGCCGGCGGAAGAGTGGCCAGTGACGACTGCCCGCAGGCAACACTATTGGCAGTGCCTTTTCATAAGAGGTGCACTGCCACGCTTAGGGGGTGCATGTGCACCCACGTACACCCGCAACACATCAGTAAGTAAGGGAGGCTGAAACCAGATTAGGAATGTGGGGGGAGACTTGAATTGCTTGTTGTTGCATAAGGAAACTAGGATTGAGACCTATGAAGCAGGGAAAGTGAGAAGGAAGGAAAGACTCATCAAGAAGAGTGGGGGTATTAGTTGAAAAAAGAGCTAACATGCTTCTGTGGTTAGTATCAAATGCATTATTAATCAGTTCTTCCACCTGTCTGTCTCCTTCAAACTATTACTTAATAAAACCACTTATGGGTTCTTCAGGTAATATTACTTTAGTTATCTTCTGTATTTTCATCTGAGATATTATTGTAGGGCATTTCATCATTATATACTTGAAACCCTTTTGTATCTGCTTTGCCCTTGTGTAAACACCTGCAGGGGATGCATGGTAATGGTTGATAATCTGGCTCAGTGCTGAGATAATTTTGAGCAGTCCAGGCTATGTGATGAGAGTGGTGACTGATGGAATGAATTTTGACACATCTGTCTGCAGGTGGAGATAAAAGGTAGGGACACGCTACAGTTTTGACTGTATTTGGAAATAACAACAGAAAGAAACTTCTACTTTCAGGGCTGTCAGTATTCAAATACAAATGCTTTTTATGGAGTTTTGAAAGGGAACTACATCCATGAATTGTAACCTTTGCTATAAAACCAGAATAATTTCTATATGCAGCAATGGAGAGCATTAAATAGAGTTAAACAATATCAACCAGACATCCTATTGACCAAAACAAATTAGGCCTAGTGAACACCATTTATTAAATATAAATTAGTTCTCTGAAGCAACCTCCATAAAATATAGGTAAGTGTGTCTACACCAACATAAAGAGAAGCAAAGGACATACATCATATATGGCAAAATAATTATGGAAGACAACTTTATCGCATGTAGGCAAATGGTATTATATTTTTTTCCAATTATTTCTGTAAAATAAAGCCATTTTTTCCATTAATGATGTTGCAGATAACTCACTGAGAGGATCAATTTTTGTAGAAGAACTCTACATCTCCCTAATAAGGAGGTCTTGAAATGGTGCTGAAATAATTATAAGAACTCATCTACAGTGGGAGAAAATACTTCCATCGCAGAGAAATATACAAAGGTAAATTGAACTTCAGAGTCCTGCAGAAAGCAAAAACATGCAAACTGAATTATGCACCTATACATGCAGGATTCACCATTCCTAAACAGTCAGAGAGTTTCCTATCCATTCTCTTCTTGAAAATCTCCAGTGAAGGAGATTCCAAACCTTCCCCAGGCATCTTATTTCATTAATTTGTTGTTGTTACAGTTATTAAGTGTTTTCTGAAATTTAATATAAATCTGCTTCACTGTAGTTTAAACCCAGTGCTGCTTATCTGGCTTTATATAGCAAGGGTGAACATTTCTTCTCCTTCTTTATGGCAGCTCTGCACTATATGAAAGTTGTCATGTGTCCCCTGCCTCCCTTCCTTGGTCTTCTTTCTTCAGACTAAACATACCTAGTTCCTTCAATGTTTATGCATATGGCATAGGCAGGCAAAGTTCTTTGGGTAGATGTGAATCTTTTATTGGACCAACTGAGTAGTTGGGAAAAAACTTATTTGCAAGCTTTTGTGCACAAACACCCTTCTTCAGGCACAGGAGTCTTTGCTGTTCTGAGATTCCAGGGAATGAAAGAAGCTAAAAGTGTGACAGGAGGTCAGTGAGAATGTAAATAGATGGAAATTAGAAAAACAATGGGCAGAAAAGGGAAGGGATGGGAGGAACAAGGGGGAAATAATGCCAAAGGTAAGCAAGGGAGACTGCTGTAATTGAGTTCTCCAAAGTAGAAGAGGGAGAGTTTGTGAAAAAGTAAATCACTGGAAATTAGGAAAACAAAGGCTGGAGTAGGAGGGGAAAGGAAGAAGGGGAGGAAGTGTAAATGGTAAGATCAAGCTGTACCTAGTGAATCAGATGTCAGGGATGTTGTAACGTGTCCAATGTCTATACTGAGTCCATGATTTTTTGTATCCAGTAGATTTATGAAGTGAGTTAATAGGCTTGTCTATGGAAGTTGTTTTGTAAGTTCCCTTTGAGGATTAAAACCAAGAAATCAGAGAGGGAGTGATTGTCTTGTGAAATGTTTGCGCCCACAGGTAGTTAGACATTTTTGTCTTTGTTGGATTTTCGGTGTGCGTTCATTCTGGTGCACAGTTGTTTGGTTTCTCCTGATGGAAAATATGTAGGAGAAAATATGTAGGAAAAACCAAGACCTCTTGTCATCTCCATGACTTTGAAACTTGGTGAATTATGGCCGGCAGCTCTGACCTTTCTTCGGTTATGTCACAGCGGGGTCCTCGCGGAGGGCCGTGATCTCCTTGAGGCCCTCTCACCGTGCTACTCCAGCCCGAGGGCACCCTCCATTCTCGCCCGCCACGTCTTGATGTAATATGTAATAGGGAGGCAGCCTTGTGTTTCCTCGGGCCTGTCAGCTCCTGGACCCCTCGTGGGTCTCCCCGTACAATGGGCGCTACCCAAGCGCCTTAGCCTTATGGGCTATGCGTGGCTCCTACCTCCCCTGATACCACGCCCCAAGCCTCGCAGATGTAAAGGACGTTGTTTGGTCTATATGCCCGCTTCCCGGGCCTCCTCTCTAATGTGGCCCACTCTGGGCTCCCTGTCTCGTGCCCAGCCTCTTGCTGGGACTCCCGTCTAGCCCACTCTGGGCCCCCCCTGCCAGTGTGGTTCCGCTTCGGGACTTTCTAGCGGGCCTCCGGTCCTATGGGCCCACCGCATGGACACCCTCCCTGACTCTGGCTCCCTGCGCTGCTACTCCCTGTCCTCTCAGGGGCAACCGCAGCGCACTGCCTTGGTCTGAGGGGTATTGCCGCACTAGCCTGCGGCCGGGCTCGCTATGCCCGTGCGCCCACACTGGGCTACTCAATAATGTACAAGGGCGTTCCCCCTCTCTGGGGCTCGCCGCGCCCACACTGGTCTACTCAATAATACACAAGGGCGTTCCCCCTCTCTGGGGGCTCACCGCGCCCACACTGGGCTCCTCAGTAATACCGCCCCTTTCCTGGGGCCGGGGGCTATGTTCCCCCACATGCGATCCGGGGGTCTCGGTCCCCGTCCGCAACCTACAGGTCGCGCCCGCGACCTACTGGCCGCGCTCCTCGCCGCCAGTTGCTCATACACTGGCGTGCGAGCTGCGCCTTCCCTGGCGCTATGTAGATAATGCGCCCTCGTGGCGCTAGGGCACCCCACACTCTCTGGGGTCCCTGTGATTGAGGCCTCCTCCAACCCCTACAGCCTCACCCAAGCCTCCGGGTGTAATAACACAAACACAAAGCAAAACCACAAGCCCCTAGGCTGTAACACAAATGCAAGCCGCATGGCCATAACTCATCATCATAGCTCAAGCCTCCAGGGCTATCATGAGCTGTACTTGCTACTTAAGCTCCTTCCCATCTCTCGGCTGAGGGAGCTCCTGCCTCTCCGGCTGCTGGCAGAGAACTGCCAGCCTGGCCTCAGCCCTGAGCTTTATAAGGGCCAGGCCCTGCCCCCTACAGGCAGCTGGCTCTGCTTGGTTGCTCCGGCAACCCGCAGCTGCGCTCATTACCTGAGCAAGCCTCAGCTGGGCTTGTTATGTCAGGCCAGGGCACGCTCACTCGCTCCCTGGCAGTTCCTCCTTTCTAGGAGCAGGGGTACCGAGGTGCCCTGCGACAGGTTATTACATCACACCCTGCTGATTTAAATTAATTTACATTTATTTGTTCTCTGACACACTTTTGTCATGATCTGCCTCTGTGAAACCTTGTTTATATTAATTTTGCTAGTCTTCTGGTTACAATTTTTTTTTGTGAAAAAAGGCTGAATGGAACAGCTTGACCTTCTTTGCACCTTCCATTAATAGCTGAGCTTCTCCATTAAGCAGCTGACTTGCCATTTCTTGGTCTTTCTTTTGTCTAACATATTTATATAATCCTTTCTAGATGTCTTCAATATCTCTTGCAATCTGTGACTCAGTTTTAACTTTCATTTTCTGTATTGTATCCCCACATGGTGCTGTTCACTGACATGCTTGTTTGGTGACATGCCCTTTTCTCCATTTCTTGTGTGTACCTCTTTTGAGGACCATATTAGACTTTGGCAATTCTTACCTTGTCTCTGCACTGGAATAGCAAGCCTATAATATCAGCATTCAGAATTTTCTCATTGTAAGGTATATTATTTATGTTCTTCATGAGGAAAAGAAGTTACTAATGTTTTTTTTATGAGGGAAATAATTTTGGAGGTTTCTAAAAGCATTAAAGCATTTTCACCTTTCAATGTAGTTGTTGATACATTAATATCCTGATTAGATACTACAAAAAAAAATCTATCTAAAAATTATCTAGGTGAACATGGTCAAATACAGACAAAACAAACTAGCTTCTGCAAACTCCCAAAATCTATTTAGGTCAATATAAAAGTCAATAATGATATATCAGTAATTTATTTGCCTTCCTCACGTATCTTAACAAAATTCTCATAAAGGCAGCTGTTAAAAATTAAGAGTCCAAAGGACAGGAAAATAGTGACAAAGAATAGAACTTCTCTAAGAGAAAAAAGCCAAATAGGAAGAAATAAAGGGATGAATTTCAATGTGGCAAAATGTAAACACTGCTGTGAATGCCCAGAGCACCACACTGCAACCATGGATTGAGAACTTGGGTGACACAACATTGACATTGCTGCACTGAGTGAGACCTGGAGATGAGCAACTCAAAGAACAAGGAGGTGGTTATACTCTCTTTTGGAAAGGTAAACAGGAAGGAGAACACCAACTTCAGGGAGTTGGCTTTACCATTAAGAAAGAATTCATAAACCAACTCAATGAGTTCCTCATCAGAACTAATGAGTAACTTATGAATTTATATCTCAAATTTCCAGGGAGCCAATATGCCACTGTCATCAGTGTTTCTGCCTTATTTTTGACGCTGCTGCTGAAGCCAAGCAGGAATTCTATGCCAACCTTGACTGTATCCTTCTTGATGTTCCAGAAAGAGAGAGCTTTATTCTGCTTGGTGATTTCAATGCCAGAATTGGAAGAGACTCAAACCTCCGGAATGGAACCACTGGCAAAGGAGGAGTGGGAAAGATTAACTCCAGTGGCATCCTTCTCTTTACCAAATGTGTGGAACATGGACTCACTATCACCAACACCCTTTTTCTCCAGAAAACAGGCAGAAGACATCATGACAACACCCATAATCTAAGCATTGGCACTTGATTGACTATGTCATTGTTTGTGTCCAGGATTGCAAACATGTCTGCATAACTCGAGCTATGCTAGGAGCTGACAATTCCTGGACTGATAACTGACTCATCTGCTTGGTTATATTACTCAGATTGGCTCACAAATGGTGGCTGCATCAAAAGCAATACCAATGGAAGATCACTGTCAGGGACTCAAGGACCTGATCAAGCGAGAACTATACCAACAATGCCTTAATGAAATACTGATGAATTCCAATCAACAACAATCGGAGAATGTCAGCAGCACTTGGGGTGCTTTCAAGTCCACCATTATCAGTGCCTGTGAAGAGACATTTAGATTCTCTACTATGATGTTGGCTACAAATGTCCAACTCGGGATCCTTAAAATTCTGGTTTATTAGGTGGATTGAAACACTGTAATGAAGTCAAATCATAAACCTTGGGGCTGGTTTCCTCACACACACACACATGCACACACACAGTAGAGAGCTACAAATGTTTGAGGGGGGGCACCAGAGTTGGGTATACCTATCCCACAAGCGCTGGAGTCTGCCATCGATGGTCAGTCGAGGCTTCTTCCAGTGTGGTGTTATCCTCCAGAAGGGGGTTGCTGGCTGGTCCTTCTGGCTAGACAGGTCGGGTGCTGGTCAAATTGGAGATCAAGAGGACACCCCTGAGGGTCACTTTTCACCGCTTTTTATCTGTCCTTGGCAGACTTTGGTGACTCCCCAGTTTTCAGGTTTGCCCAATCCAGGGGTCATTGACCCTCGTGGGACTTCCCCCTCAGTGGCTACTGGATAGCATCTGTCAGCTGCAGGAGTCGTCCGCATGTACGTGCAGGTTTGGGCGTCCATTGGTGAATTTTGATTAATTTACTGCTGTCATGAATAGGGCTCTGGGAGCGGTCGATCTGGAGATATTCAGCCCCAAAAGTTGGTCCCTGGCATTGATTAACTCAGACCGGGGCTTCTAGCCCTTGAACAGTGAAGTTTAGAGAATTCCCAGGTGCTACATTATCTCCTATTGATTTCTTCCGTTGGTTGATCTGCGGTTTCCATAGGTGTTAATTGCCGCATGTTAATGAAGCCTGCTACTGTGTTACACATTCAATCACTGATTCACTCACTCTTTCAGGGGCCCGCCTGATACAGGGAAGTGCCAGTTTGATTTTTGCCCTTGTTAACATTTTTACAGTGTATAACTTACTTCTAAAACTAAAATACATTTAGTTAAAAGGTGAAGAGTATAAAATATAAGCTACAAAAGTAATGCCATAGCACACAAATAGATAAAAAAATACCAAAAAACAAGGGGAGATACAAAATGCACACATACAAACTTTAAAACACAATTCCTTATAGTGAAAGAAAGAGGAAGGAAGAAAAGGTAGAAGAGGAGAAACATATCCAAAGAGGGGAAAGCAAATGCAGACAAGAGGAAAAGGGGGCTTTCTGTTACATTAGAAACACCAACACTGGTTTGATTAGAATGACCAGGACATCCAAGTGTTGATGAACCACAAGTGCAAAGCCTTTGTTGCTTGTCAGAATGACACCAACTCCAAGCAAAAGAAGTTGAATCAGCAACAAGCCAAGGCATAGTCCAAAGGAGGTCCTGCAATATGAAGAATAAATGGGAAGACAAGATGATGGATATTCAACATCTCACTGACATCCAAAATATTCATTTTTTTTAATGCCACCAAAGTTATCAGTGGGGAGCCATTGGAGACCAACCCCTGTGAGACTTAAGGATGGAGAAGACCTGATCAAGGAAAGAGGAACCATTAACTGCTATTGCAAGGATCATTTTGAAGATCTTGTCAAGTGAGTCTTTGTTGTTCATGAGAATGTTCTCATTTCCCCCCAATTAGAGATGATCTCAGAATCCTTCCAACCCTTGATGAGATGAGGAAAGCCATCAAGCAGATGAAGAATGACGAGGCATCCAACTCAGATGAAATTCTTGCCAAAATATTCAAGAGGAGGAAGAGGAGCTTACACCACAGCTCCATGCCCTCATTTTAAGGATCTGGAATGATGTGAAAATCTCAGATGACCTCACGGATGCCATGGTCATGACAATCTTCAAGGAAAGAGACAGGTCCAACTGTGGAAATAACAGATTGCCTGCATGTCAAACACAGGAAAGATCATTGTATAGACCCTCTTGAACTGTCTCCTTTCACTTGCTGAAAAGCTGCTCCTAGAATCTCAGTGTGGGCTTAAGACATCAAGAAGCACAATCAACATGATCTTCACAGTTCACCAGCTGCAGGAAAATGCCAGTAACAACATAAACCTCTCTTACATGGCATTCTTTGACATCACAAAAGCCTTCAACTCTGTCAGCTGAGAAGCCCTGTTGATGATTCTTCTGTGGTATGGATGCCCACTGAAATTTGTTGCCATTCTTTGCCTGCTTCAAGATGGTATATGGGTGGAGGTTCTTAGTAACAGATCCCTTTGAGATTAAGACTGGAATTAAGCAAGGCTGTGTCATTGCTCCAATGCTCTTCTTGATATTCTTTATTCTGATGCTACATCTGACCACCAACAAGCTTCTAATCACAGTGGAGCTGAACTACTGAGTAGATAGTAAGCTGTTTAGTCTCAGCTGACTCTGAGCCAAAACCAAGAACACCCCAACCCTCAGTCATTCATCTCCAGTATGCTGATGATCCTGTAGTGTGCGCTCACTCAGAAGTAGAACTTCAGGTAACCACTGATGTCTTTATTAAGGCACACAAGAAAATAGAACTGACACTTGACATTCAGAAGATTAAGGTCCTCCATCAACAAGCTCTTAATGAGCAGTCTCCAGCTTTGGTAATTGAGATTCATGGTGAGACTCTGGAGAAAGTGGAGTATTTCCTGAACCGCAGAGGTGATCTCTTGCAGAAGGCTGATATCAATAAAGAACTCTTACATCACATCAAAGGTGCAAGTGCAGTCTTTGGATGTCTGAGGAAACAGGTGTTCGAAGATCACAACATCAGATTCGAAACCAAGCTCATGCTTTATTAACCAGTTGTGATCCCTACCTCACTATACAGAGCTGAGATGTGGACAACATACAGGAGATGCGTCAAATCATTGGAAAAGTACCATTAATGGTGCTTGTGGAAGATCCTTCAAATCCAGTGGGAAAACAGATGCACCAATGTTAGTGTCCTCTCACAAGCAAACACCACGAACATCGGGGCAATGATCATGTGACTTCAACTACTCTGGGCCAGCTGTCCAACTCCAGACTTCTGAAGCAAGTATTATTCTCCTAGCTTAGTCAAGGCACAAGCTCAAGAGGGCAGAGAATGCACTTCAAGGATGTCCTCAAAGCCAAATTGAAAAAATGCAACATCAACATCAACTCCTGAGAGGCTATTGTCCAGGACCACCCCAAATGGACGAAGAGTCTGCTGAAGGATTTCAGTACTTTGAAACTTCATGACACCACCAGGAGACAAAAGAGGGTTGTAGAAACAGTATGTTGTGGACTGAATCAAGAATCTACAACCACTCGGAAACATGTGCCTGAGTTGCAATTGAACCTGTTGATCCTGGATTGACCATGTCAGCCATTTTTCAACCCACAGATAAGGCAATCATGGTAGACAATCATCCTTGACTAAGTCATCTTGGATTCAGGTAAATATGGTATAACCTGTGCAATTCATTGTGCTGTATTATCACTGAAGGATTTATAAGGAGAGTCAATCAATTGACAGTCTCTGTCAATATCTATTTATGAGAATCTAACAATATGGAAAATGAGAACTGGAAAAGGGCCAATGTGGTCCCTATTTTCAAGAAGGGGAGGAAGGAGAATCCAGGTAACTACAGAGTGGTTAGTCTCATCTCTATCCTCGGGAAAACCTTTGAAAAAATTATTAAGGATCACATTTGTGGGAGTCCAGTGGGAAAAAACAATGCTGAAGGGCAATCAGCACAGGTTCATAGCAGGTAGATCCTTCCTGACTAGCCCTGTTTCTTTTTATGACCAGGTCACAAAATGTTTAGATGCAGAAATCAAGGTATATGTCATCTACTTGGATTTTAAGAAAGCCTTCAATATGGTATCTCATCCTATTCTTACAGATAAACTGAGTGGCTGTGACACAGATGATTACACAGTCACATGGGTGGAAAATTGGCTTAGGGGTCACACCCAGAGAGTGGTGGTGGATGGGTCGGTAGTGACCTGGAAAGACGTGGGCAGTGGAGTCCCACAGGGCTCGATCCTTCAATCTGTACTGTTCAATGTCTTCATCAGTGACTTGGATGAGGGTGTGGAAAGCACTCTGTCCAAATTTACAGAAGATAGCAAATTATGGGGTAAAGTTAACACACTAGAGGGTAGGGAACAAATCCAGGCAGATCTGGACAGGTTAGAGAAGTGGGCAGAACAAAATAGGATGAAGTTCAAAAAGGACAAGTGCAAGGTGCTGCACTTAGGGATAAGGGATTACAGGCTAGGGGGGACCTTCACTATCCAGTGCAGGGTGTCAAGGGCCTGCAGCAAGGTGGTAGACCTAGACTTCAAGAGGGCCAACTTCAATGAGTTGAGGAGATTAGTGGGAGAGGCGCTGGGGTTCTCGAGGGCAGGGGAACTCAGTGCCCAGGATGAGTGGTCGTTCCTTAAGGAGGCGATACTCGGGGCACAAGGGGTGATGATCCCAACTAGAAACAAGGGGGGGAAGAGCACCCAAAAGCCCCCCTGGCTCACCAAGGACGTCCAGGAATGCCTGGTTGCCAAAAAGGTGGTGTACACCCAGTGGAAGGAGGGGGGCTATCTTCAAAGAGGAGTATACTTCCACTGCTCGGGCCTGTAGGGGGCTGTTAGGAAAGCTAAGGAGGACATAGAGCTAGGACTAGTGTCCAAGATCAAAGATAATAAAAAATCCTTTTTCAAATATATAGGAAGGATGAAGGTGGCACTGGGCAACCTGGGGCCCCTGCAAGATACGTTGGGCAATCTGGTGGTTGTGCCAGAGGAGAAGGCAGACCTCTTTAACAAATTCTTCACCTCTTTTTTCTTGTGCAGGGACTGGGACTCCCCCACCGTGATTCAAGATGGACTCGAGGGGAACGCCTGCAGACCTAAGGTAGAGGAGGACCAGGTTAGAGTGCTTCTGGAGGGGCTGGACATGTTCAAATCAGCAGGTCCAGATGCTCTCCACCCCAGGGTGTTGAGGGAGCTAGCAGGGGTTATTGCAGGGCCCTTGGCATGGCTTTATGAACACTCATGGTGCTCGGACCAGGTGCCAGATGTTTGGAAGATAGCCAATGTGGTCTACATCTTTAAAAAAGGGAGGAGGGAGGACCCGGGCAACTATAGGCCCGCCAGTCTTACCTCAATCCTGGGGAAACTCTTTGAGAAGATCATCAAGGAGCACATCTATGATGGGCCGGCATCGAGGATGATGCTCAAGGGCAACCAGCACAGTTTCATTAGGGGCAGGTCATGTCAGACCAACCTGATTGCCTTTTATGATCAGGTCACAAAAGCATTGGATGCAGGTGTCGCCGTGGATGTAGTCTTTCTGGACTTCAGCAAGGCCTTTGACACTGTCTCCTACCCCATCCTCATTAAAAAACTGGGTGACAGTGGCATTGATTCCTATACAGTCAGATGGATCGCAAATTGGCTGAAGGGTCGTACTCAGAGGGTGGTGGTGGATGCGTCATATTCAATCTGGGGGGAAGTGGGCAGCGGAGTTCCCCAGGGCTCGGTCCTTGTGCCCGAACTGTTCAATTTCTTTATCAGTGATTTGGACGATGGGGTGAAAAGCAACCTGTTTAAATTTGCTAATGATACCAAAATTTGGGGTGAGGTGGGCATGCTAGTAGGGAGGGAAAGACTGCAGCAAGACCTGGATAGGTTGCAGGGGTGGGCTAACAAAAAACAGGATGCGTTTCAATACGGACAAGTGCAGGGTGCTGCACTTGGGCAGTAGTAACCAGCAGCACACTTATAAGATGGGAAACTCCCTTCTCGAGAGCACGGAGACAGAAAGGGATCTTGGAGTCATTACTGACTCCAAGATGAACATGGGCCGACAATGCGAGGTCACAGTCGGCAGGGCCAACCAGACCCTATCGTGCATCCACCGGTGCATCTCAAGTAGGGCCAAGGAGGTGATCCTCCCCCTCTACACGAGACTGGTCAGGCCACAGCTGGAGTACTGTGTCCAGTTCTGGGCACCCCACTTCAAGAGGGATGTGGACAACATTGAGAGGGTCCAGAGGAGGGCCACACACATGATCCGGGGAGCGCAGGGCAGACCCTACAATGAGAGGCTACGGGACCTGAACCTGTTCAGCCTTCACAAGAGAAGGCTGAGAGGGGACATGATGACCATCTATAAACTCACTAGGGGGGACCAGAAGGGTTTGGGGGAGACCTTGTTTCCCCTAGCGCCCCCAGGGATAACAAGAAATAATGGCCACAAGTTGTTGGAGAGTAGGTTTAGATTAGACATCCGTAAGAACTACTTCACAGTTAGGGCAGCTAGGATCTGGAACCAACTTCCGAGGGAAGTAGTACTGGCTCTTACCCTTGGGTCTTTAAGAAGAGGCTTGATGCCTACCTGGCTGGGGTCATTTGAGCCCAGTTTTCCTCCTGCCCAGGCAGGGGGTCGGACTTGAAGATCTACAAGGTCCCTTCCGACCCTACTTCTATGATTCTATGATTCTCAGCCAAACAGCAGCACAAAGGGATCTTGGAGTCATTGTTGACACCAAGATGAACATGAGTTGTCCATGTGATGAAGCTATCAGTAAAGCTAACCACACTTTATCATGCATTAGTAGATGCATGATGAACAGGTCCAGGGAGGTGATACTTCCCCTCCATGCAGCATTGGTCGGGCTGCAGTTGGAATACTGTGTCCAGTTTTGGGTGCCACACTTTAAGAGGGACGTGGACAACCTCAAGAGGGTTCAGAGGAGGGCCACTCGTATGGTTAGCAGCTTTTAGGCAAAGCCCTGTGAAGAGAGATTGAGGGCCCTGGATCAATTCAGCCTCTGCAAGAGAAGGCTTAAAGGTGATTTTGTGACTGCCTACAAATTCACTGGGGGGGGGGGAGGGGGGAGGCAGCAAGGAAAAGGAGATGCTCTGTGTACCAAGACACCCCTTGGAGTAACTAAGAACAATGGCCACAAGCTGATGGAGAGCAGATTTATGTTAGACATTAGGAAGAACTTCTTTATGGTAAGGGTTGCCAGAAGGTGGAATGGGCTTCCAAGGGAGGTGCTGCTTTCCCTTACCTAGACTTGCACCTGGCTGGGGTCACCTGACCCCAGAGCTCTTTTCTGCCCAAGGTAGGGGGTCGGACTCAATCTGCTAAGGTCCCTTCTGACCCAAACATTTATGAGAGCATTCAGATGAGCCCGTATGTGCTTCTGGCAGCATCTCAAACCCCTTTGAGACTCTGCAAGAGGCACATGCAGGAATGAGAAAATGTTCCCTGTGCTGCAAGTTTGCAGTGCAGGGGCAAGATTAGACCCCTGGATATCCAAGGGTCAAAAAAACCCGCACAGAAAACCATGAAGACCATGCCCTGCCTTCAGCAGACTCTTCCTCCATTTGGGGTGGTCCTGGGGAATAGCCTCTCAAGAGTTGATGATGATCCCCTGCCTGCCCCCGAGCCCCCCCGATCCCTTCCCCCCCCTAGCATCGGGGAACCCCCCCCCCAAAATCCAACCCTGGCACTTACCGGCAGTTTGAGCTGCCGTGGAGGTCACTGGGGTTCCGCCCACACAAGTCAGGGTGAGGTGACAGCCCCAGTGGCCCAGCCATGGGGACTGGGGGTGGAAGTGGGGCATGAGGCCAGGTGGGCAGTCACTGGGGGGTCTGGGGGAGTGGGGGGGTTGCATGGGGCAGCCATCTGGGGGGCTGCAGGAGCTGGCAAAGGGTAGTGCTAGGTGGGACAACAATCTAGGGGGCTGAGAGAGCAGGTGGGGGTGGGGCAGGGCATGTAGGCCCTGTGGGGGGGGTAGCCCCTGTGGGGGGGCCATGGCCCCTGTAGGGATCTGTAACCCCTGTGAGGGGGCTGTAGACCCTGTGGGGAGGCATATCTCCTGAAGGGGGGCCATGGCCCCTGTGGGGGTCTGTAGCCCCTGAGGGGGGCAGCAAAACATATGTTCATGTATTCATGAATTCATGAAACGTGCATTTAGAGTTCACTTTATTATTATGATAGAGACACTGATAGTCTTCCTAATTGCTTTAACACTGTAGATACATCAATAAAACATTGCCCAACTGATTGTTCTCTCTCTCTCTTTATAGTGGTCTTTTATCTTAATTGTGGAAGGACATGAATTTTAGGATATTTTACAGAGTGACTTTGGGATTTTTTTTTATCAGGAATGTTTCAGTTTTCCAATAGGGAACACCAGAATTCCTGCTAGGGAGGCCAGTGGCAGGACCCTTCCTGCTCAGAGTTGGCACCTTGGACCCATCTGCTCTCAGGGCTGTTTCAGCAGTCCAGCTGGCACAAGGGGTAGTGTCCCCAGGTACCAGTTGGCTGTGCCCAGAAGCTTCTGAGAGCAAGTAGCCCTGAGCTACTTTCTAGGACAGCTTTTTGTACTGATGGGGCCAGGACAGGGAAGCTTTTTATACACAGGTGCTGGCCCTGGGCTCTAGCTCTCCCTGGGTGCATACTGAGGAGGAGCCAGGCAGGGTTATTTTGCCCCAAGTGGCACAATTTGCTCCATAATGAAGTGCATGTCTGAGCACATGCACTGAGGCAAAAAACCCCAGCTCAAATTTTCACCGCTTCTATTTGAGCTGCTGCAAGCGCATGTGCTTGCATGTGTGGATGCACCCTATGTATCTATGAGAATGCCTAACACTTACCTTAGGGAGGGTCCTATAATATGACTTTAGATTTCAAAACAATATAAGGTGCTTAACTGATGAGTTCAGGAAAAAATGTCCCCTATAGGCTAGTCATTCCATAATTGTTTATTTTATAATTGATTATACTTATATCTGGGTGAAACTGTTTTGAGGAATAAAAGTTTAGGCTTCTGGAATAACTGAAACTATTCACAGATTTGTTTCACATGAGGGACTAAAACTATTCCCAGAGAGGCTTGTGAGGAAAGAGGAGGGAAATTTTGAGTGTTAAATGTTTCATTTTAGAAATTCCAGAATTATCCAACTTCTTTAAAGGAAACTTTCAACTTTCTTTTTGAAATGATATTTTTGTTTAAAAGTTGACTCTAGTTAAAAATGAAAAAAAAAAGTCCTCCAAGCTAAAACATTTCCTTTTGGGTGACGTAAATTTTTTTTGGTGAGCCAAAATTAAATATTTTGATTCTGATTTTAGTTTTACTAAAAAAAAAAAAAAAAAAAAGAAAAGAAAAGAAACTAATACAAGGAATATCTGTTTATATCTTACCTGAACAATTGTTTCATCCCTATATTTTGGTTTAGGCACTCAATCAAAAAATCCATTATTCTCCCAACTCCAGGTATTGTGCATCTTCACCTCAGAATATCTGATACTGGACTAGAAGATGACCAGTCTGACCCAGCATGGTAATTTGTCAGTTCTCTCTCATATACCCTGTGCATTAGATAAAGATATATAACTGTATGTAATAGTTTACACAGGTGTCTTAGAATGAACTACTGGGTTCAGAAGATTCCCCGCGCTTGAACAAAGGACATACTCACGATTGTTCTCACTCTTGCAAAGCTTTATTTAAGGACACTCACAGAGGCAGGCAATAAGACAGAGCAGAGAGAATGATCACTTCACATCGGCTCTAGGCAGCATTTGCTACACCACATTGTTCCCCTGGCCTAGGAGTGTCTCGATCCCAGGGATGCGATAGCCTGCACCGGGCTCTGCGCAAGTCAGGATTCTCGCCAGAGTTTGAGGAACTCCCGTTAATTAAGAATGTACAGCTTATATAGTCTGGAGTAAATAACGTTATCTTGAACTAGGAATTTGATTATCTCAAGCTAAGAATTTGGGGATGAGTCATGACCCAACACACCTGGTGTTTACCACATTCTGCTGTATTACAACATTCCACTATCTAGGTTCATGGTTCGGTCACTCTCACAAAGCAAAAAGCTATGTGCTATAATACTGGCCTACTATGGAGTCAGCATACAAAACTCTTGCTATGAGCATTAAGCAAAGTCCTTACAATTACAACAGGTGTATGTGTACCATGTTTATATGCATACATACATACCCAAGCATTCATGAATATGGCACAGGTCTGCAAATGGGGCAGGAACACTAACTCACTGTTATATTCCCTATATTGTAGAGCAGCCAAGGGTCAGTCTACCTCAGGGGCAGGTGAAGTCCTGCACTCAGGGCATGTAGCTGGGTGGAGAGCTGCTCCAGGGCCAGGATCTTGCAGTGGTGACAGCATGGTCTGGAGTTGGAGCAGAACTACCATCTGCTGCCCTCATGCCCTGGATTTGGGAGTGGGAAATGTGGTGCCTGTAAATTGGTCATAGCAACATCAGGAGGGGCTGCTGGGAAATGGAGTCCAGCTGCTGGCTGGATCCACCATTTTGCCACCCCCTGGTCTACCTGCTAGCAGGTTAAGTGCTGCTCCAGTTTACCTCTCAGGGCTGTTACAGAACCTGAAATGGCCTAGGTGCAGTGCAGTCCAGCTGTGTCTCTGGTTTGCCTGAGTAGGGTGAAGGTGCTTTAATATAGCTGAGAATCATACTCATAACATAGAACCCTATGAATTAAATTAATATCCATTCATTTCAATGGGAGTATTATAAGCATTAGGTTTGGAAAGTAAGTTTGAAATACCATATTGGTGAGTGGTGCTATGGTGTCTAGACTTTCTGGTCTACCAAGCAGTACAGTAGTGGATGTGTAGAATTTCCCCTGCAGTCAACAATTTTCAAGTCAAGCAAGAGAAGCAGGAAGCATTCAGTGTATATGCTATCATATATATCTTTCTAGTAGCCCTAAAAAGCAACATTGTACAATGCATAGACTGAATCTAGTTTAGTTGGAATAACGTTTTTGGTTAATATATTATCATGGGAAAACTGGGACTTCTTCTGTCTTTACAATAACCATTGCTCTTATGAATCAGTGATAATATCAGACATTTTATGTTTTCATGGATCTAAAAAAATAAGAAGTGTGTTTGAAAGAGTTAATGAGGGAATTCAAGAGCTATAGAAGATCACAAGGCTAGCAGGTTAGCCTAGCCAAAGAAAATGGTGGTAAATTGTAACCAGGTGTCTTTATTTCCTGATTCTCGAAGTATTGCAAACTCAGCTTTCTGTGTTAGAAAGGACAATATGTAAATCTGTGTGTGCAGAGCATTTGTCAGCTTTACCTAATAAGACCTTGTAATTTCCAGCTTAATCTCACCACCTGTCTTAGTCATGTACTAAATATCTTGAAAATGATATGACTAATTTGAAAAAGCTGTGATCGCTCAAGTTGTCAGATAACTAGACCAAGTAATTTTGCCTATTAGTTTTGAGTGCTGTGTAGTTTTGGATCTATACCAGCTACTTGCCATAATACTAGATAACTACATTTTACCTTGATCATTTTACTAGAATGAATACCTTGCTAAATCATACTTCTTAGCATCAAACTGCGGACTGCCTTCTCTTTTCAGTTTTAAATATCTGCTGCACAAAGTTATGTGGCCTCCAACTCAAGCAACACAAGCACAGAAAAATAGTTGGTCCAGCTGAACCAGGAAGAGCATAAAGATAAACCATTGAAGTGTTTTAGCACCTAAGATGTAAATACTAAAATATGTAGGCACCTGATCCCCAAAGAGGAATGCAGATCCTAGGATATCTAGGATTCTTATACAGATCTAGCAAAAGGAACGCAGCTCAGAAACAAGGACAAAAGAGCCAACATAGTGAGTAGGAAGACATCTAAAGTTGAGGTGTGACATATGCAGCCTCCTACGACATTTTATCCTAAATCCTGCCCCCAGACATGTTACTCGGGGATGAAAGGAGGCATTTCTGCCTACTTAGGACCCAAACCCCAAAACTCTCTCCCAGATTAAGCACCTGTTCTCTTTCCTTCACAGAACTAAGGAAGGTTTGCTTTTGTCTTTTAAAACATGGCTAGAGAGAAAATTCCTCTTTATATAATAGCTTGGTGGCTCATCCAGGAAATGAATTAATTTCTTTCTTCAGGCTGCTATATCTTCCACCCCTTAGAGTAGTGCTGTAATCATCAGGCAAGAATCTTACTGGTAGAGGCACTTTTTACCCTTCCTATAGAAGCTGTGCTTCTGTGCAGAAAATAATGCAGGATTCATAAACCAAAAGCAAAAAACAAGAAGGAATCTGACACTTGGGTTCTTAGTTGGGAAATGACAAATACTGGGTTCTGGACTCTGCTCCCAGGACTATGACTGGATTGTTCATGAAACACTAAATAAAATGCAGAAAACTGTCCTAGAAGTATGGACCACAAGCCTTCCCCTTTTGAGTACTTTAACCACTAAAGCAAATATATATTTGCTGACTCTCACTCACTATCTCACTCTGGCCCACTGAATCTTGGATTTTGCTGCAGTGACAGCATCAAAAAACAAAGGGATGAGGAATTGGATCTGCCCTCCTCAACTAGTCCATTACTTGGTAGCTAGGGATCTGTTATGGGATGAGGGCTGGGGGACTTGAATCACTTTAAGCAGAGGATGGACATGAACTTTTCCACATCCTGGGGAAGTGTTTTAACTATTAGACTACTGTTTAGAAAAGGGCTTTATCATCACTGCCAGTACTTTAGAAGTGGCACCTACAGATGCATTGTGGTTGGAGCTCAGTCCTGCTGCTGTGCCAAGTATATTTTGAAAATTGATTCAAGCTTCTCACAGAAGGGCAAGTCTATTTTCTGGATCCTAATCCAGAAGGCAGCTCAGTCCTGCCAAGACTGGGAAGTTCTAGGAGTGGAGAGGCACAACATCAGACACTTGGGAAAGCTTCCAGTAACAATAATTAAGTACCTGAGAAGCTTAGCAACAGGTGAGTAGATATTTGGAGGTTCAAAGGTTTGGATTTAGGTTCCAAATGGTGCTTAAATCTTTTTGACTGGTTTTTGCTTTGAATCTTCTTACTAGGCTGAGAGGAAAAGTCCAGTCTTCTAGCCGACAGCTGTGGCTTATTGGGCTGCTGGAAGGTAAGTACAACAGCTGAACTTCATGAGCCAGGATGCAATAAAGCTTCTGAGTCTTCTGCTGTGTTTGGCTCTCAGTTGGAAGAAAGCAGGGATGAGAAAGTCTTATGTTTAGAAATGATAGGATATTTCAGTTAGGGAATTTCTTCAGTCTTTAGGATTTCTTCTCCCCACAAAACTTAGCTTTTGCCTGTGGAGTTGATGTGAATACTTCACTGCTAGAAAATTAGCTGATGCTAACAATTCATTTAGCATGGGCTGCTGAACTTCTGTTAAGTGGCAACAGTTTTTGGTCATCAACTCAGAATATAATTGCAGGCTTTGATGCAATAGGGGAAAAGCTTGATGTTCCTTTAATTTTCTTCTGAGCTATCAAGTCCCCATTATTTTTCAATTAAAATGTAATATATTTTAATCCACACTGAGCACTAAAATGGCACACACTGAGAACTAAAAATGTTTGGGCAAGCTGTAGTTTGACTTTATTTATCTTTCCAGTGATAAAATACACAAACAGAGTGAAAAGAATGTAAAGGTCCTAACAAGGAACAATGAAATGAAAATATTTCACAATCTTGGGTGAAGTTTGCTTTATGGTCCCCAACATGGTATCTGCTTTCTCAGCCTAAAGAAGCTTCAGTCAGAAAGCCTGAGCACTTCTCAGAGCAGATGCTTTGCATTGTAAAAGATCAGTTTGGGGCTATGAACAAATGTTTGCATTCATGTTCCTGACATTATTCATTTACCAAGTATGTTTGTAGTAAAGGAGGAAACTGGACTATAAATAACTTAAGAGATTCTTTTCTTCCATATCTTTTTAAAGATAGTACCAGAATGCAGAGAATGTTGTTTAATCTTAAGGTCTTTTTTTAATTTTATTTTTTTTGGGGGGGGTGTCATGTAACATCTTTTAAATTATACCTATATAATTTGGCTAGGTTTTATAAACACTTTGACAAATCCTTTCTTCTTAGGGAACTATAAATGTGACACAACTGATAAACACAACATCAAAGCAACTAAGCAACTTCTTGTAGCACCTTCCCTGATGAATTCCTGATAAGTATTAACTATTCAGTGCAGGGTTTTCTTGCTGAAGGCCTTTTTTCCCCCAGTAAATGCCTTTTTGCTGTCTATTTCTTTAAAATCCTCTTAAAAATCAAGAGGAGACATAGCTGTGGTGCCTATTCCAAAATGGTCACTTTGGCAGAGTCCTGGCTGCGTATTTGTCTCTTCCAGTTAAATATTTAATATTTTTATTTTTTCCATGACAGATTCTCATTGTGAAAGTTCCCCAAACATTTCCAGGAAGACCACTTTTTAACTATGGATCTTATAGATCATTTAAACTGTACACCAGGATTAATCTGTTTCCATGGATGATGAAATTTCAAATAATAATTCCCAAATAAATAAATGGGTCTGTATTCTCATATTAATAACTAGAGGGTGTATAACTCCTTATGTTTCAGTAACTAAATAGGGTTTAAAATACCATTCATGAGCAGATTATTCCCTACTTTCTCACTGAAGTTTTTTTTTTTTTTAAATGTCCTTTAAAGCATCTGTTTTTTGGGGTATTGTCCAAGGAAAGGATACCAAAATGGATATCTCCATGTACATGTTAATGTCATTGGTCATTATCTGCTTACAAAATGTGAAAGGGATTGTCTGAAACCTGGTTCCACAGTATTTTTAACTTTTTTCCCCCATTTTGTTAAATGATCATGTGAGATAAGATGTGCAATACATAATACCATAGCTGTTTTAAAAATTAGGGAACTAAGAAACAAAGAATATGACTTTCTGAAATCAGAGTGATGTTAATTCTCTGCTGAACTTCAGATATAATATCTGTGGAGTGAAGCAATTTCAAGCGCTCAGTCTCCTTTGAAAAAGGATAAATTTCAAGCATTTTTGATCTCATGACAACTGTTTCAGATAGCAAAATCTGGCTCACATTTCCATGTTTATATCACTTGACCATGTTAATTCTGGGCAATGGAGCTTTTACATCTGAGGAGGAAAAATTCTTATTTTTGTGTAAGGTCCTATGGTTGTAGAATAAAGACAATGGAATAGCAAGAAAGAAGAAGCAGCCTGAGAGAAGAAATAAAGCAAATGTTAATTTTCTTGGGTTTCTCAGCCATAACTCATTTTACTTACTTTTTTTCTAGTTATACTTAGTGGGCGTGTTCACACATGCAAGCACGTGTGCTAGCAGCAGCACAAATAGAGGCGGTGAAAATTTGAGCTGGGGCTTTTTGCCTCAGCGCACATGCTCAGACATGCACTTTGTTGTGAAGCAAATTGTGCCACTTGGGGCAAAATAACCCTGCCTGGCTCCTCCTGGATCTTCAGCCAGGGGGAGCTAGAGCCCAGGGCCAGCACCTGTGCTGTCCCCAGCAGTATAAAGAGCTGGCCTGTCCTGGCCCCAGCAGTATAAAAAACTGTCCTGGCAAGTAGCTCAGGGCTACTAGCTCTCAGGAGCTTCTGGGGCCCAACCAACTGGTACCTGGGGACGCTACTCCTTGGGCCAGCTGGACTGTTGAAGCAGCCCTGAGAGTTCCCTGCACCCTTTACCCACTGCAGGGGTCTGGCAGTGGGGGCTGCTGTCTGGCTGTCACCTGCTGCACACCTGCCAGACCCAGATGGGGACTGCAGAGCCATTAGAGGCATATGCTTCTCTGGACCAGCTGCCAGTAGACTGCGGTTGCAGGGTTGGCCTTTGTGCAGCACTACTGCCATTTGTGCCCCCTGCCTGGCCATCTGGGCAGCTATCACCCAGAAGATGTTCCGGGTGTGGTGGCCTGCTTTGAACTGTCAAAGCATGTCCTTCTGGCCCCATTTGGCCAGGAGGCCAGCCACAGCCAAATGGGTCCAAGGTGCCAGCTCTGAGCAAGCAGGGTCCTGCCACTGGCCTCCCTAGCAGGAATTCTTGTGTTCCCTATTGGAAAACTGAAAAATCCCTGATAAAATCATCCCCAAATCACTCTCTAAAATACCCCCAAATCCATGTTCCTCCACAAGTAACACAAAAGACCACTGTAAAGACAGAGACAGTGATCAGTTGGTCAATGTTTTATTGATATATCTACAGTGTTAAAGCATGTCTCTTATCATAATAATAAAGTGAACTGTAAATACAGGTCTCATGAATTCATTAAAACATATTTTGCTGCCCTCCCACATGGCAATGGCCCCCACACAAGGGGTTGGTCCCCCACACAAGGGCTACAGCCCCCCAACATGGGGTTCATCCCCCCACACAAGGGGTACAGCCCCCCCCAATGTGGCAGGGGGAGGAGGGCTCGGGGGGGGCTGGCAGCTGTCAGGGCTGCCCGTGGCAGGGGTCAGGGACCTAGAGGGGGCTGGAGGGCGGAGGGGCCAGTCCCAGCAGGACTCAGGGGGCATGGGGAGGGGCCGGCCCCGGCAGGGGGGGCTGGCAGGGGTTGGGGGCTGGAAGGAGTGGGCAGCGCTGTTGGGGATCCCCCCCACAGTCCCTTCCCCCCTCCTCCAGTCCCCCCAACCCCTTACGAGCATCAGAGCTGGTGCTGAAACACGTGGCCTGGCTGGCTGTGTGTTTCAGCACCAGGGCAAGGGCCAACCATAGAGAAGTTCTGGCAGCCAGAGTGTCTCTGTGGAGGACCCAGCCTCCGGTTGCCTCAGGACATGGTGGGGGACCTGCCCTGCCCTGCCCTGCTTTTTTATACTTTGCTTTTTTAGACCCCTGGATATCCAGGGGTCTAATTTTTTTGTTCCTGCATGTGCCTGTTGCCCTGCCTCAAAGGGGTTTGATACAGGGCAAGAGGCACGTACACGCTTGTGTGGACAAGCACAATGATAGTTACCTGGCTTTAAATCAAGCTTCTTGTTATACAGCCAATTTAAACCATGAATATGGTATCTTTGCTATGGTATCACTTCATTTAGTGAAAGTTAGAACAGCAGAATTTTACAAAATATAGTGTAGAAACCAATTTAAAATTGACTTTGGAATATTTAAACCCATTGAGCTACTCAAGTACTTATTTTCAATGTTTAATGGACCAATTATGTGTGTTTAATAAATACAGCAAATCTTGGAGGAAAATTTAAAAGGGTACATGACTATTTGGCTGTAATAGATATCATACAAGGCAGTCAGGACACCTCACATAAGTAAGGGTATCCAGGATAGAAACCCAGAATGGCAAGAGCCAAAGAACCTAGCCCCAATTCAGCAGTAGTATAAAGTGCAATGAGGGGGAAACTTAGCATTTTCTCTAGGTAAGAGGAAGCTCATATAATTAGGAACATAAGACTAGAAAGGACCTCTTGTTTTATTGAGTACATTCTTATTACAGCCAGCACATCAAATATCCATATTATAACTGTAGTATTTTCCATCTTCAAACGTATTAGGCTATTTGTCCCTGCTATTTGCTACACTACTGCAGAATCTAACTTTTTTAAGGGAGGGGATCCTCCAAATTCCTGGCCAGATTTATTCATGGCTAGTTTATACCCATTTGTTCTTGTGCCAACATTATCCTTTAGCTTTAATAGCTCATTTATTTCTTTTAGTTTTGCCCCTGATGTATGTTATAGATAGACAGCAGTCTTATTTCTTTGTAGTCTGTTTTCCTAGACTAAACAGACCAGACTCTTCCAATTTGTTTTTGTATAATAGACGCTCCATTGCACGGATCATCCTAGCAGTCTTTCATTCTATCAGAACTGTACACAGTATTCCTGATGAAATCACCAGCACCTTGTCCAATGCAACTGTTATGTTCCTATCCCTATCTCTACTGAAAAGACTTTGACAGATTCTGGGATCACATCTGATCACTTTGGTGCTTATAATAATTTGTGATCAAAACTGTCCAGCTACAGCCTGTGGGCTGGATGCGGCCTGCAAAGGGGGTTCCTTTGTGCCTGCTTGGATCTTGTCCAACTGCTGTTCACCACTTTGCTCTGGCTACAGCAGCAGCCAGGGTTTCCCATCCCTCATCTGGCTTCTGTTTCCTGCTCCTGCCCCAGGAAACAGCATGGCATTGCATGGTCCACAGTGCTGTGGAACTCCATGGCCAGAACCCTCCATGCAGTGCAAGGCAGCTGTGGAAGCTGAGGGCGTGGGCCTAAGTGCCCATGCAGGACAGTGCAGCAGAAGGGGAGGGAGGGGTGGAAGGAGGGGGAGAGTATTTGCACAGAACAAATTACATCAGCATAGGCCTGTTTTTTGTGTGATGGACATTGATGAAAATATTAAGCAAGACTGGCCCCAGGGTGATCCTTGAGGAACACCATCAGTAATCTTTCCAGCCCCATACTTCCCCTTTCAATGCTACTCATTGTTATTTCTTCTTTAGCCACTTCCTTTCCCCCACTACAGTTCCTCTATTAATCCTAAATTTCAACAGCTACACTAATAATTTCCCATGTGGTGCTATATCAGATGCTTTACTGATGCAAGCAGATATGTGGCATAGTTCATCTTTCTTTTATCTAGAAAATCATTTATCACATCAAAGAAAGCTAGCAGGGCACTCTGGCATAATTTAACTTTGATAAACCCACATTGCATTTTATTTCATTGTTTATTTGCCTCCATGTCTCTAATTTATCTTTCTTTCAAAACCTTCTTTTAAGGTTTGTGTCCCATAGAGGACAAATTAATAGGACTGTGGTTGCCCTGGTGACCTATTTTTTTCCTTCTTAAATACAGGGTCAAAGTAGGTTACTCTGCAATCATCTAGGACTTGATATATTTATTAAAATACATTTTACTGGACTTGCAATTCCATGTGCTAGATTTTTTCAAAATTCTGAGATGAATTGTAAATGGTCAACATCAACATCTTACTTGAAAACTGAAGTGAACTCATTTAGCTTTTGAGCCATAGCTAGATTATCAGTGATAACCCCCCACTCTTCCCTAGGTGCATAGTAGCTCTACTCTGGCTTTTTTCCTTGTGTTTTTTTATTGAAATAGCTAAGGAACCATTTGATACTTGTTTTAATATCCTTTGCAAGACTGAACTCAGCTTGATTTGCAGTGAACTTTGTATCTGTCTCTATAACATAGCTTTCTTGGCTGGTTACTCCTTTCTTTCATTCCTTGTAGAAGCTCTACTTATTCCTATATACTTTTTGAGATGACTATTCATCCAGTTAGGCCTGAAAACTCCTCCTACAAGTTTTTTTTCCCTTGCTTGGGATGCATATTCCTAATAATATTAAAACCTTTGACTTGCAAAAATTCCAGAATTTTTTCCCATTTAAGGCCTCAAATTTTTCAGTTCAGTTAACTTCATTCATTACATTCAAATTAGACTATATGGTATTCAGTAATTGGGGCCCTGAGTGCTTGAAAAAGATAGCCCTTAAAAGACACCCTCCCTCTGCAAAAAAAAAACCGGCTCTTTATAGGGGCTTTTTCTTTACAGAGCATGTACTTCCATAGTTCAGGTTCATCAGACTTGGATAGGTACTGACATTCAAAAAGGCCAAAGCGGAATCATTCTAAGTTATGTAGTTTTCTGTAAGTGGCGTAGTTTAGATTGGTAGCAAACAAAACACATATTCACCCTTTGGTGAGGTGGGGGAGGGAGTGGGGTAAATCTTAGACCAGGTTCTTCCATTTTTAAACCAGTCTATGGGTCCCAAACTTCTGTTCTGTTATAGGTATAGACCGGTCTCCACTCTCCTGGTAAAAGTCTACTTCCTGTACCTGGCCTTGGTCTGAGAAGCTAAATCATATGAAGTTTCAGTTCCTAATACCACACCTTCCTTTCCCAGCTAAAACATAATAATATTTGTCGAGCAACATTTATGTAACACAAACTTCCTTATGGTTACAACAAGCATAATAACTAAACTTTCTGTTTGATTAACCTTTTAAGGTAGATGTGTGGGTTACCCTTGAAATTAATAGTATTCTTGTCAGAAGTTGGTAAATCAATTAGTTTTGGCTATACTGTGTCCTGAAGCTTGCTTATCTCAACCTGTTGAGGTTTTGCCTCCTTCTCCTTATAGTTATCTTCTTCCCTTCTTGGAAGTTGAAGAAGGTGTTGTTTGTTCCTACTCAGTATATACCCAGCTCAGATGAAAACCTTGGCCCATTTGTGGGCATTAATATAGTAGGTGTAATATGCTTAATAAAAATAAACTGTGCATTTTCAGTTACCTGTTTAACTGTATTATTCACAAATACAGCTATCACAGGAAGTGAGAATAATAGTCTACAAGATGTACATAGTTGCTTTTATTCTTCAATTAATGTAAATAAATCTACTCCCACTTTGCTCCAGGAAGCCAGTTTTCCCTGAACCACCTATGTGAATGCTTTTGCTTGACTTGGCTTCTATTTTTGGCATGTCACAAGCTATGGTAATTTCCTCAATGTCTCTGTTTATCTGAGGCCAGTGTAAATCATGTCTAACCCTTTTCTTGGATTTTGCAATTCCAAAATGACCTCATGTATCCTTTTAAAACTTTTTTTTCTGTAATAGAACTTTAGGGACTACCATCCTGGTGTCTTTTTAAACACATTCTGATCTAGCATAGACTTATTATTGAACTAGGGGGAGAGGTGGGAACTCTAATTGGAGTGTTTGCCTTTTAGCAATGGCAAGAAGTGGGTATTTAATGAAAGGCAAAAGTGATTAAATCTTTTTCTACACAGGGACTAAAGTCAAACCCTCTGTCTCTCTTTGAATGTATTGAGACTCCAGTTTTATTAGTACCCGCGACCCCCTAATAAACTAGTCTTCAGTTTTGACCAGACTTCTCTAGGAGAGCTGCACCAAACCTTCCTTCCCAATGGATAACCTCATTTTGCACTACCTTTAACAGACCCTCAGTATTGAAACCTCTTCAATTAACTTCTTTAGCTTCTAAAACTCTTTATGCATGTGGCATTGTTTTACTTTTGTAGAATTCCTCACTATTTTATTATAGTTAGTCTCACATACCTGAGTTAACTGGAAACTCCTGAACTCATCAAGTGCATCAGAACCAACTATTGTCAGAGATAAGGTTACCTTCTGACAGTCTTTTCGTTAGCACTCATTATTTGCTACTCAGAATCAAATGCTATTTCAAGCTCTTCCAGTTGTCTTACAAAATAGTTCCAGGGTTTCAACCCTAATGGATCTTGTAACTGTTCTGTCCTGTCCTGTTTTCTTCTATTTCTATGTATTCCTGGTGCCTTGTGATCCTGAGTAACCAATCTGGACACAATATTCTCTTTATTCAGTCATCCGTTTCAAACTGCCTTTCCTTAATAAAACATATGGTTCTTCACTGCACTTCCTATAGACTTTTGGGGCATTTTTACATTTGCTGTTGGATATGGTGCTAGGCACTTTAATTAGTGAGCTGCACTAATTAAAAGCACCCGCATGTCACGTGTATCAGCATTGCTGTGCATCCCAGTGCTGAAAAAATGGTGGTGGGTCACGCTGAACTAAAGCTCATTGAACGTGTTTTATTTCAAAGCACTGCACTACCATTTTTTCAATGTGGAGACACACAGCGATGCTGATACACGTGACATGGAAGGCTGCCAGAGGGTGTCAATTTCCATGCTCCGTCAGACTTGATTAATCAAGTCTGCTCTGATTCACTGGATTTTCAGCACGTTAGAGCAGGCTCCATGCAAATGTATAGGAGCCCTTTGTGCTAGGGAAGCTAAAACATTTATACATACAAATCCCAATTTCATTAGCTGCCTCAGGAACAAAGCAAAGACCAAATTGTGACACAGGATTGCAGTTTATTTCCTCATTATCCCATGCTCCAAGGAGGAAGTCACCTATACCAGACTTCTTCATGGTGTAGGTTACTTTACACCCACAGCAAATGTGCCATCTTAGCTGTGCTGACAAGGGTGGAATTCGAGCTCCCCATTTAACATACCTGTCTACTTATCCCTCATGAACCTGTGCACAAAGGAGAGTACAGGCCCAGTAGTAGGTAGCTAATTTCTTCTCAGTGCTGGTGTTCAGGTGTGGGAAGAAACCCAGGAGAGCCACAGGAGCCTCCTTATACCTGCCTATGCAAATACCAAGAGAAAAACATGGTGTAAGGAAGACTAAAGTAGAAAGTGATACTATGTTCACATACACACTCTTATACTTTCTTCTTACCTGCTTTTCTTGCAAAGCTCCTTTATTCTGCCCACCCCCTTTGTCATTTGATATATCATAGCATAGGCTCACCTACCTCTGTTGCACTTTCACATCTAGTGTGCAAATGGGCCATTGGCAAGGGGGTGTAATATATGGTACAAAAGAGCCAGGGGAAACCAGCCTTGATTTCCATCTGAATGTAGCACAGTGTCCATATTCCCTCTGTATGATGCTATGAATACCATCTTGGAGGTGAACATGTAAAATTCTACACAATGTGCTGTGGCAGTGCAGGGGTAACTACTAAGCTGGTTCATTCATTTCACTGCTGAACCTAAAGACCCACATACAACTTCTCTTCCAAGCTGACACAGTAAACTCCTGAGTGGAAAATAACCAAAACATACTGCAATTAATTCGTGTGTGGGAACCCTTTATAGCAAATATGTTGAGAGGGAATGAAAGGTTTCCTTACCGTGCTGCAAACAGTTCTGTTTCAATTTTTATAATGAATTGTGACTGAAATTATGTGTTTTATGAGCCCCAGCTTTGTTTTATAGATGGTTACTACTACCATCTGTGGGTGGATATCTTTCATGGGCAGGATATATTTTCTGGTTGGCTACAGTTCTATTTCAGCTTTCAGGTGCCTTTGCCATATTGCATTATTTACTCAAGAGAAAAAGATTAAGTATTTTCCATTAAAGAGTTTTAAATAACTTTTAAAAACAGAGTTATTTTCTCTTTCGTCTTATTTTTTTGGCCTGGTATTGTCCCTCTTAAGTTCTTTGTGCTATGAAGACTTCTCCATGGCAAACTGAACTTTATGTTTTATACGCTTCCATTCAACCATCACCTCAGTATTAACACAAATATTTCATTTTAAACTGACATGTTCAATTCCGGTTTTTCTCTTTCCTTCTGAGTCTGATTTTCACTGAAGGAAAATATGTTTGCCTGGAGTTAGGACTTTCTGAAAGTACCCCACTAATGAGGCTGGAAATGGACTAGCTCAATTCTATTTTTATTATATTATTTATGTTTTAATATGTATTATATGTTATAAAATAGTATTAAAAAGAAAAAAGTATCAGCAGGCAGAAGATAAGAGGTGGAAAGGTGTTGAAATGAATGATGATGAATCATGAGGTGAGGGGATTAGTGAGGGAGAGTGAAAAGCATGATGGCTCATCACCTAATTTTATGAAAGACACCTGTTCACACATGAAGTCACACTGAGGTCAGGATGATGACCTGTGCATATAAACATTTGCCCATGCAGAGCAGGTTGTGGGAAGAAGGCTTCTGAAAAGAATAAATTGTTAATTTATGGAACTCCTTGCAAATTGGCTATTTGCTGCTCCTGTTAGCAGTGTTTTAAAAATACTAATACTCAAATAAAATAGGCCGTGCACCTACCTGAAGTGATTTTCATGTAACTGTCAATCACATTTCTCTTTTTCCTGTCTGCCAAGTAAAGCAAATCTAAAACGCTATACTAAAGGCTAAAAGCAGGCAAGATGTTGCACTTAAATTCAATGCTATCAATTTGCACAGCAGGTGTAATTTGTCAGTCTATACATGATTTATACTGATTAATAAGAACTAGCATAATCTATAGTGATTCTTGATACTGTATATCTGAAAATGAAAAAGCATTAGAGCTGCTGTGAAAACCACAATTCAAGTTCTTAAATTTGCACAAAATTATGCTATCAATTTACATTGATATAGGACATTGGTAGACAAGGTTCTTTGGGTGAATCTGTTATCTTTTATTAGACCAACTTAAATAGTTGAAAAAAATTTTTTAGCAAGTTTTGAGGTTTAAAAACCCTTTGTCAGGCTTTGATATAGAACATTTTATTTACTACATATAAAAAACAGATAGTACCACATACCAATCCAACAGCAGAAAATTATCAACTGCATAGGCTAGAAATATATGCCTCTCATTAAATAATAAAGGCCCACAAAATTAATGTAAATTGTAGCACTGCATTAGCAGCAGTATACATGGGCACAGACCAGGGTGATTAGTGTGCAATCCCACAGGAGGTTTCAGCATGCCACTATGTGGGTTACCTATCTTGTGGGACCTTGTAACTATTACTGGATTTAATCTACATACTACATTGTATGACTGTTATCCCTACGTTGTATGACTGTTATCATTTTCATTTTACAAACAAGTAGCTGAGGCAGAGAGGATTTGGAGCAACTAGTCCAAGATGACACAGAGGCTGCATTCACACAAGCATGGACATTTGGTTCCCATGGGACAACTAGCAGCAGCATACCTTGTGCCACTGCTAGTTGTTCCCAGGGAACACCTGTACCATGGGCCCTCTCATGCATGGCAAACTACCCCAGGTGGGGTAGGGGAAGCTTGAAGCCTGGTTTGGAGTTAGAGTGTGGCTCCAGCCAGGCAGGCTCTGGTCTGAGTGGTGCACACTGCCCCTGCATACACCACTGCTGTTTTTTTGTGTGGGGTTTTTTTTTACCCCTGGATATCAGGGGTAAAACTAAGAGAAAGAAAAGATATCCAAAGGTCAACCCTGCCCGTGCTGTTCCCTCGCAGCATGGAGAACAGCTGAATTAAGTGGTACATGACTGAGGCGCCACATACTGCATGGTCATGCTTGTCTGGACGCAGCTAGAGAGTCTGTATCTGAGGCAGAAGTTGAATTTGGTTTTCCTGAGTGCCATCTTAGCATATTCTTCCTATATGGCATAGCATGTTTTCCTATATATCATTGCTAGCAGTAGGGAGGGAAGACCATAAGCTCACCTAACCAGCATTACTAGTCAGGATCAATCCTTCCACTCAGGGAATGAGAGGACCATCCCTGTGTCTTGTAGCATGGGAGGCAAAAGCATAAATATGGAGTAATTCCTTGTATCTTTCCTCATCACTTTGTTCAAGTTCAATTGAAGACTGATTGAGGACTGATTTCAGAGTGTTCTGTTAATGTTTAACATACTTGCTTTAGTTTTTCACACCCACAAATCAAAGCAACTGATTTAAATTTAGCTCAGGAAAGCCCAGGGAAAAGAGAGACCAAAATCCTAACTAAACAAATAAGCATTTTGGCAATTAGTGCTGCCAAAAAAGTGGAGTGAAGGAAGATAGAGAAAAAATAATTAAAGAAAATGAGCCATACTGCTTTGACAGCAGGTCATGTAAGCTATGTCACAGAGAAGCTGGTATAAATTAATGATCAATAATCTATTCACTGATGAAAGTATAAAAACCTTTCTAGAAGGAAGAATTGGACATACGCTCTTAGGATCCAACCCAGCAGTTAACACAAGGAAAAACTGCTCAATATTAATGAGAGCATTTCCTGAGTCAGGACAAGGACCCCAGAGATTACACTATATTTCCAAATGTATCATATTTATTGAAATCCAAGATAACTCTGAATTCAAGATGACACTCCTCCAATAATCAGCCAAACCCTGCCCCTTCCTCACCCCTTTATCCTTCCATGACACATACTGATTTTCTATAGGAAGAAAACTACCATTGCGGAAAACAATGGAAACATTCTTTGCTGGGATCACAATTTCTTAAAAGAACAATGAAGCCTCCCTATTAATACTGAATTTGAATTCTTACTGGTACATCAAATGGATGGTAAAATCACAGTTGTCTAATTTACGCTATACTGCATAAATATTTTAATCTTTTAAACAAGGATTATTGCTACCTGCTGTGGAATAAATATCAATATTTTAATCTTTTAAATAAGGATTATTGCTACCTGCTGTGGAAAGAGTTGTCACATTGTAATAGTTTGGAAATCAGATGGATACTCCATCTTTCTTATGACTAGAGTTTTTTGTGAATCCCCCACTGATAGCCTGACATTTCTAGCTGTACAGTCATCTGTACAGAACAGTTGTTTTGTTAGAGAGGAGAAGGGGGTCTTTCATTGACTGCTTTTGAGTTTTACATTTATAGCAATTGAACAAGACACCATGAAATATTTTTTCTCATCTTAGTTACAGTACTACAGGTAGATGTATGTGGGTCATTTCAACTTTGATATCTTATATAAAGTCCCTCCATGTGTTCATTAGCCTTTGTGACCTTCTACTCAATCATTACTCTGTGACAAGAAATATAAAATGGAGACAAAATTTCATGCTGTTCTTCAGCAGCTTTAAATTTAGTTTTAGAAATTTGTACTAGAACCAGACATTTCACATATTTAAAACAGAATAGATTTTAAATTGACTTGTAGGAGCTGGCTTCATATATAATGAAGTGGTCTGTACTTTGGATACAGAATTGAAAAGTTCCGTTCAAATATGGGTAGCTGATATCTAGTAATTTTCTAAAAAGCAGATTTATTTCTTATGCACATAGATGGCAAGCTGCATATATAGTAGCTCACATGGGTAATGGGAATTTGCTATTTAATTAAAAATAGCAAATCAAAAATATTTATGCAGTGCCATATTCACAAGCGTAATAATGTTGTGGATTTACAAAGTTTCAGGCAAACAAAATGACCATGCCTTAGAGATTTCGCATTGACTGCAAAAACAAAGCTTAACCAATACAATATACATACATACATAATACATATGCACACACACACAAAATAACAGTTTCCAGGGAATAATTAAGTTAATAAAATATTCTGTATTTATCTTCCTTAAAAATTATAGCTACTGGGAGGATCATGAGTAAAACTTTTTTGTGTTTCCTTTAGTTTAGTGTGCATTTCTCAGAGCTTTGAGAGTCCTTTTTGTGAAAAAATAAGAGTACCCATTAGGCATATGTAGACTTAGAATCACTGCATCACTGAAAATTTTGACTTCCAAAAATAAAATGTAGCATATTATCTTATTTATGATTTATTTTATTCTATGCTTCTAATAATATGGCGGTACCTTCTCTTTGTGGTTTCTGCACTCAATATTCTGTACTAAGAAGGGAACACTGAATTACTGTTAATAACTACTTTAAGTGTTTTACTTATTGTTTATGTTATTTATCAGTTCATGAATGTGCCCTTTGCTTACTAAATGGTTTTTGTGAGGCATAACCAGGACTTTGGATAAAAGACAAAGGCTCATGAAACCTTTGCTTCATTGAAATCAGTGGCAACTCCCATTAACTTCAAAGATGACAGAATTTCACAAGTTAATTCTCATAAAAGTGAAAGAAGTCAGATTTGAGTATGTCTAGGCTGTGTGGGACTATATATATGGCTCTTTCAAAAGTGTAAAAATATAAATATTAGAGTCCTTAGTAGGATTTACCTAAGACTCAGAGGAGAACTTCAGTCCACAGATGCTGCAGAACAAAATTTGCAACCCAGATAGGGAGAACACAATATGGCTTTAAACTCTTCCTCCCATCCCCCCAGAGCAATGGTGATAAAAGGGAATGTAATACTTAGAACATTCTAAATGTACTTTAAACCCCAAAGGCATGTCCAGATGAGTGCACACGTGCATTTCCCTGGGGACAAATAGCAGCAGTACATAGTTGTGGCATTGCTATTTGTCCCCAGGGAATACCCATGCGCAAATGCTGTGGTGCACATAAATTTCCTCTGGGTGGGGTAGGGGAGGCTGGGGCCTGGGGGCCTCCTGCAATCCTGGGGGCCTCCTGGGGCTGCAGCCACAGTAGGAAGCCTGGCCAGCAGCCGGAGCATGGCTCTGGGTGGCCAGGCTCGCGTTTTGGGCAGGACACACTGCCACCATGAGTGCCACCCCACTTTTTATCAGTGTGGATTTTTTTGACCCCAGGAACTCTCAGGGTCAAACTCCCCACCACCCTGCACCCCCCTGTGCTGCAAGAAAACAGTGCAGGGAATATCTGCGTGTGTGGTGTGTGGTGCCGCAGACAGGTCTGCAGTGTCACCTACCGCATATCCATGCTCGTCTGGATTCGCCCCAAGAGTCTAGACAAGCATGTCACTTATGAGTGGCTTAATTTTACTGGGACATTTCAAAAGCACACCAGGAAAATCAGGTATTGTTTTGAGCTTGTCCTCCGTGAACTGACTCAGTGTGACAAACCATGCCACTGCACCCCCTCTGGCTCTGCCCCTGCTGAGGGCTGAGGGGCTGTGTAGCCTCTTGCTGGTTGTTCCAGCCCCTCCCCCCCCTCCCCCCCACAAAAATCTTCATGACTTTTCACCCCTGCCTTGAAAGTCAAGCTGTCTGTTTTACTTTCTTGCTACAGACCCTGTACACCAGGGTGCCAGGATCATTTTGGGGTTGAAAGGAAGGAGCGAGTGGTGGGTTGTCAGGTGCTGGAGAGGGATGGGGGTGGTTCTGTGTGACTTTCCTCCCCCTTGCCCAAATGACCCTGGCATCCCTAAGTACAGGATCCCTAGCAGGGAGGTGAAATAGTAGTTTTCAAGGTAGTGGTTGAAAAGCTGCAGAGATCTTGTGGGGAAAGGAAGGAAAGGGGCAAAGCACACAGCCCCCTGGGAACCATAAGCATGGGGTCATAAAGCCTTTAGGACCCCCAGTACCTGGCAACGCCTCCACTCCTCCCTGGAAGGCATGATGGCCTGGGTACTCTACCATCTCCTGGTGGCATTTTGGTAGAAGTACAATCCCTAAAAGGTTGCGGTTCTACTTTGAACATTCACCAGTGTACGCGTGGACACTTCTGTCCAGAGACATTTATGAACTTGATCCCAGTGGCATTCTTAGAATGGATCAAGTCAGTCTGCACCCAAAGAAAGTAAAAGAAATTCAGTACTATTTGGAACCACAAATCTATAGTAAGATGCTCTGTACCCAACAGACCAAGTTTTACCTCAGCCTAAAAGCAGTATGTGAAGAAATTATCAATGATGTCATAGTTCTGAAACCAAAATAAAGCTGCTTTGTTATATATCTTCACTTAAAAAATTAAAAGTGTAGGAGCAATGTGTACCAAGGGTGAAAGAAGCTAACAGGAAATGTGAGGCAACTATTTCTAATGTGGACATTAGAATGCCCACTCAAGCTATAAGAAACAGTTAAAGCTTGAATATAGAACAAAAGAGAAAAGCGCAGCCATAATTTAGACAAGTCTGAAAGAAAACAATGCAAAGGAACAACTAGTAAGTACAAATTAAGAAGTAATTTTTAAAAAGTGCATATAAGTGTAAAATAGTATTTGCATTAACCATATCCCCAGTGACTGAGTGAGAGAGAAACGGTCAAACAAACACAGAAATCTGTTAGGTATATTTGAAAATGGCACTCCAGAAGAACAATTTGCTCTTCAGCTATATTGCATGGGCAAGGCAGTGAATTATGCTTATAAGTGACTGCCCAATAAAACACCTGGCAGAGATGCAGGTCCACTTGACAGATTCCTTTTTGTTCTGACAACTTTTCTTTCTTTCTCTTTTAAGTAAGACTGTGGTAAATGAAACATTTTATCTTCAGGAATTGAACCAGGAAGGTATTGAAACACTGTCCTGTTGTTATGCCAGATTATCCCAACTGGCACTAAAAATGAGTTTGCTGGCTTGGATCCTAAAATCAAACTGCAAATTGTGTAACACTGTTATTCAATGAACATTTAGATGAGAGGACTTTAGTGAAATGAAACCTATGCTGGATACTGGACGAGCAATAGAAGTGGTAGTAGAAGCCTTGAATATGTTAAGCAGGATACTGTATGTAATAAAAACATCCAATCCTGATAGGCCAAATCTCAAAGTGTATAATCTACACTGATACTAAAGCCAATCCTGGAGGTTGCCCTCAACTAGTCTGAGCTACTTGTGGTCTACCTTAAAATCTCCTTTAATTATGAGTGTTGATATGCTGAAATACTGCATATCAAAAGACTTTCAAATGTTTTAGACTGCAACCCCATTTGGATCATACTTGTGCTTCCTTTCATTTAGAAGGAAGGGAAAGGAAAATGCATTCATTATGGACCATACAGACTCATAGTCAAGGCAGAGGTGATAGCTATGTGAGATGACAGGAATGACACAAAATGCATCTACATGAGAGGAGGGTAGTTTATAATCTATTATTACTGTAGTGCCTTAGAAAAAAAAAGTCTAGAGGGGAGTGGGAAAATGTATATCCCAAAGCATTACCTGAAATATGTTCCTGCCAGTGAGAGATAAACACATTGTGATTCTGTAAAGAAGAAAAAGCCAAAGTGAAGATGATGGGGCATACTCTGCCAAAGAAGAACCAAGAAGTTGAGACTGCAAAGGAAGTGATAAAAATTTAAAAGAGGCTCAGGAACAAACTGATGGATTTACAAAAGGAAGGAATAAACATTTTAAAAACACACAAAAGGGCACAATTACATGAGACACTACACCACCATACTGACGAGCTATGGCGACGTAGCATTGACAGGCATGAACCATGATGCCAATGCTGCTGCAAGTACTAAATGAATGTGCAGTAACAACTGTGGAGTTGGGAGCATGTATAGATGCGCTCACAGAGGCTCAAATTGCAAGTGGAAGTCTGATGATAAATTCCAAAGAAATGAAACTTGTTGAAAGAACTGCCATTGTCTACGGAAGAAAGGCAAAACTAGGAGGATGAATATATCCTGCCCATTAGACTTTCTTATGCAGACACTCCAATGGAAGAAAGAAGCAAGCAAGCTATTTATGGGGAAAAGACTAACCCTGGGAGAGCACTAACATTAGAAAATGCCCTCAAGTCATGGATGTTAATTAGCAATTCTTGAGAGGTAGGATTCTAAACTGTCATTTCAGAGAAGAGGACAAACAATATTTGAAATCTGAGCACGGCAGAAAGGAAGAGAAGACCAGTGAAGAAAGGTTTATGGAACTGTAAAAGTTGATGGTGAGGTTAGAAAGACAAAACTATAGAGGTTTACATTCATTAGCTTATAAAGCATTAGAGCAGGAATGTGCTTATGCATCTGTATAAGGCTGTCATGGTATTATAGACTGAGAATCCTGGAACTATGGAAAGTTACTTTAGAAAGTGTCAAGGTCTGGCACAAAATTAATGAAACTCTGTTAATAAAGGAGAATTAACGAATCACTTGTGTGGGAATATGTGTAGTTGAGTTTATTTCCACAGGACATTACAGGAAGCGTATGTATCTAGATGTGTTTCAGTTACATGATGATGAAATTGTAATATGCTGTTGACTTCTTGTAACTAAAGAGACCTCACAGTTTTCTGAGACTTATCATTTTATTATGAAGGTCTGCCAGTATATTCATTTGTGTGCAATCCATGAAATAAACACAGTCCCTGGCCTAAAGATCTTATAGTCTGCCAATAACACTCAAATTTCAGAGGTTATTGAGAATTGTCACTAGTTCAATGTGAACACTGCCAATAGGGAAGGTTTCAGTAACAATTTGGTAAGCGGATGAGTTTCAGAGGTTCTTCAAAATTCCCATGAAAGCAAAGCTATCAGTGATTGTTTTCAAATCACACCCTTTGTCTCTCAGGTTGGTTATCCAAAAATAAGGAAATGTGGTTTTGAAAAGTTGTTCCGGATTTTTTTTTTTCATTTCAGTCCTAACGTAAGTTTCTTCTTGGAAAAAAAGTAAATGTCTAGTCCTTCTTTGTAAAGGTAGCCATTATGATACAATCAACATATAGGATTGTATAAGATTTGTGCCCTGTAGCACCATGCTGGAAGAACTGAAAGGAAATAGTGCCATCTGCATTCACACAAGTCTAAGCACAGGACCTGGAGATGGTGGCTAGGTCCTATTCCCGGTTCTGTCCCTGAGTAACCTTTCAACAAATCACTTAACTGAGGCTCTGGGCCTAAGTATCCACATCTGTAAAATGTGGATAATTATACTGCCTTCCTCTGAGATCTCCTGAGGAATAATGATTAATAATAATAATAATAATAATAAAAAAGGAAGGGACTATTGTAAGAGTATAATACTGCCATCCAGTACCATATCTCAGCACTTTTCACATAAAATCAATAGCATCTGAGGGCTTAGTATTCAAATATCTTTTTTCTGTATAATGTTCATTAACACTACTATTTTTACCACTGGTCTGCATGTTTAATAATTGCATGATGTGCATAAGCTTCTGTATTCTTTTTCTCTGTGCTGTTCTGGACAGAATTAAGCCTTTTTGGTTTTTCCATCATTTTCCCTCCCTGTGCCAGTGTCAGCAGGAACACTGAAACTCTCTTGGCTGATCATCTTGTTTATTTTACTTGTTCCCAAATAGATTTTTTTAATAGAAAATTAAGAAGAAGTAAAGGAAAATAGGGTTACAGCACCTACTTTGGTTATTACTGGAAAAAAAGATAACTGTGGCACAAATTGTAACTTTTCCTTCACTGGAAACAGTTCCAGTCTGTTCCCATATATTTTTTTGGTCTACTGTAAGTAGCTATAACCATTTTTATTGTATTTTATTTGGTAGGGAACAGAGCACAGGACCATGAGAAACAGGGCTGTGCTAAAATGTACAAGGCAATCTATAGGAACATGAAAATATGCATAACATCTTTGGGGGGGGGGGGGTTGGTTTGTTTTGTTTTGTTTCTGGCTTGTTTGTTTTCCAGACTTCCAATTCTGAAATATATTATACCCAGACTTTCAGAATTGCTGAATCTGAATGCAGAACTGCTTCTGAAAATGCTAAAAAGCTAGCTTCCATTTTAAAGCCAAGCCCTATTCAAATATGTGCTTAAACTTGCAAATAATCCAACTAAAGTTGATGGAACTACTTCTATACTTAAAATTACCTCTATTGTTGCTTGAAGCCATGCTCCTAGTTCTGTCCCCTGTGGCAACACAGAAAAGCCCATCTCTTTCATCCTCTCTATTACTCATCCTTTAGGTATCTGAAGATTGTTATCAAATCCCTCTTCAGTTTTCTCTTTTCCAGACTGAATAGCCCGCGTTCTTTCAACCTTTCCTCACAAGTCTTACTTGCCAATGTCACCAGGGTGCCAAATAGGGTTAAAGCCTTCGGTGACTTGAGGCTTGACAGGAGTGTGCCTTGAGGGACAGAGCTTCCCAGATCCAAGCACTCGACTCATGTTGCCCGATTCTCACCCACCACAACTTAATGTTGAATGTTCACACTATCAGGAGATGGTCTGTCTGTTGAGCGTTTGTTCTAGGATCCATCCAGTTGGTTCTCTTCACAGGGCTCCAACCTGTCCTTTACCCTGTCCATACACCAGCCAGTTGGGAATAGGTGTATTAATAATGTGGGTGGACCCTGAGGCCAGCCAGCTCTCCCGTGCTGCTCTTAATCTTATGTTGGCCTTAAGGCCAGGCCAGTAATAGGTTCCCCAGGGCCAGGCTTGTGCAGTGTGTGGTGCCCAGGTTGGCCTTTTGGGAAGACTAAATCAATTATTATATTTTACTCTAAATCAATAGAGTTCATTCCCCACTAAGGTTTGACCCTGAATAATCAATTCTGGCATCTGTCGAGCTGACCCTGCAGTAATTCAGGCATGGGGTTAGATCCCTCCCTTAACCATCAATCAACAACAATGAAGAGAAAGCAAACATCCATCAATTTTCCTGGCGATTCTTGAGTATTCCTTCTGATGAGTTGTCTTTATGTCTATGCCCCGTTATGAGTCCCAAAGTCTTTAGCAAAAAAAGGTAATTAACTTTTAAAGAAAACAAAAACAGAAGGGCTTTGCCATACCCAAGTTCCTGGGCTGCTGTGGCTCTCCAGCTCACATGCACTGCTCCTGAAGTGCTGGTGCCACTGATCATGTGATGCCTCTTGCTATATGGCCGAGGATGGAGGCTGTGGAGACAGCACTGTTTGCCTCTGGTTCTGGCCCAGGGTTTTTCCACAGCAATGCTCTGCTCTTCTGGGAGCTCTGCTCTTCCTTTTCTGCTCATGCTAGGTCACAAGGGTGTGATGTCACTCCCAGCACACCACCCAACCAGCACAGAGGAGGTGCTGATAAGCTTCTGCAGTGACTCCTTTTGCCACGTGGCTGTCATCTGCTCTGTGCCTGGAGGTAAGCGGTACCTGTCTCCTGCCCTTCCCAGGCCTCCATGGGAAACCTCCCCAGTTTCACCACACCCAAGCTCCTAATATTTTTTATCACTGTAGTGGATGGACTCTTTCTAATCTGTCCACATCATTCCTGAAGTATAGGGCCCATAGCTGGTCACAGTATTCAAGTAAGGCCTCACCAGTGTTGAATAGAGCAAAGGAATCACTTCCATTGATTTGCAATGGATGTTCCTGTTAATACAACCCACTTTGCTGCTGGCTTTTTGTTCAACAAGAGCACATATTGGCTTATATTCAGGGGTATATACACACGTACTAAATCAACTTAAAATAAGGCAACTTAAGTTAAGCTATGTTGAAGCATACACACATGCAGCTCCTTGACATGGTAGCAGCCATCTTGTGAGCTAAGTCAACCTAACTAATTCAACTCAGATAATACACCTCAGCAGTGTATTGTTTTGTGCCACATTTAAGCCAACTCTGCTCCACAGAGTGTACAGTCTGACAGTTAAGTCGACTTAACTTTTTTAAGTCAGCTTAACTGTCAGAAAGTTAATACGTGTGTACGCCCCCAGGCTTATGGTCCCCTGTAACTCCCAAGTCCTTCTTTGCAGTTCTGAAGCCTGGCTACTCATTTCCAAGACTATATTTGGGGATAGAATAATTGTATACAAAGTGCAGGAGTTGGCACTTTGAATTTCATCTAATTGATTGCATTACTCCAGTCTATCCAGGTCATTCTGGATCTTAGTCCTGCCCTACAGACTCTCTGCAATTCCACCCAACTTGGTGTCATATACAAATTTTCTAAGCATATACTGAACCCTGTGGAATTAACTCAAATGGTAGAGCACTTGCTTATCATGAGGTAGTAGGATCAAAACTTGCATCCTCCAATGGTTTGCATTGCTTTTTTGCTGGTTGTTGAATAGGACTGGGAGGGAATTCTGCACCCCTCCTCCTCCTCCTCCCTCCTCCCCCCACATACTCTGCACCTTGCTGCTACATGTATCAGGGGTTTTTTTTGGCCTTCCTCAGAGGCATTGGGTATTGGGTGTAGCCAAGGCTGGGGATCTTGACTAGGGTGTACTGGTGATCCTGCTGGAGGTTCCTGGCTAGAGGTTCTTGCCCATCTGCTCAGGGGCAGATCAATCACCATATTTGGGGTCAGGAAGGAATTTTATCCCATGGCCAGATTGATATGGACTGTGGGAATTTTTGCCTTCCTCTGTAGTGTGAGGCGTGGCCTTATACCTGGGATCCTTTGAGCATATATTAACAACTTTTTATAGAAGGTGGTCATTGGCTGCTGTGGTCCCCCTGTTTACCTGTGGCAGGTTAGGGTGTTACGTCTAGTACTGTCAGGTTTTATATATATATATATATATATATATATATATATATATATAATATTCCATATATGGAATATTCCATATTTTGTATATATATATATATTCCATATATGGAATATTCCATATTATATATATATATATATATATATATATATATATATATATATATATATATATATGGAATATATATAATATTCCATAATTTTCCTGAAATTCAAATGTTTGAATCTGGGCTCTAATTGGAAACCCTCTCATCAGGATGGAATAATTTTATATGGAATATATATATATATATATATATATATATATATATATATATATGGAATATTATATGTATATTCCATAAATTTCCTGATATTCAAATGTTATATCTGTTTTATATATATATATACTTTTTGTTTCTAAATTTGTTTCATAGGTGGTAGTGTCGGAAGGGACCTGAGCAGATCATCAAGTCTGACCCCCTGCCATGGACAGGAATGAATTCTGAGTTCAAATGACCCCATCTAGGTAATTATCTAGCCTCCTTTTGAAGACTCCCAAGGTAGGAATGAGCACCACTTCACTTGGAAGTTGGTTCCAGATCTTAGCTTCCCTGACTGTAAAGTAGTGCCTCGTGATGTCTAGCCTGAACCCACTCTCAATCAACTTGTGGTCATTATTCCTAGTTACTCTGGGTAGTGCTCAGGGGAACAGGGACTCTCTCATTCCCATTGGTCCCCCCAGGTAAGTTTATAGATGGCCACCAGATTCCCTCTCAGCCTTCTCTTGTGGAGGCTGAACAGGTTCAGATCCCATAGCCTCTCCTTGTAGGGCCTGTCCTGCCGCCCCCTGACCATGGAAGTGGCCCTCCTCTGGACCCTCTTGATGCTGTCCACATCCCTCCTGAAGTGTGGCTCTCAGAACTGTACGCAGTACTCCAACTGCAGCCTGACCAATGTCACATAGAGGAGGAGGATCACCTCCTTGGACCTGCTCGTGATGCATCTGTGGGTGTGGTTAGTCTTACTGACCGCATCCTCACATTGGCAGCCCATGTTCATCTTGGAATCAATAATGACTCCAAGATCCCTTTCTGCCTCTGTGCTGATGAGAAGGGAGTTCCCCAGCCTATAGGTATGCTGCTTGGTCTTTCTCCCTAGGTGCAGTACCCTTCATTTCTCAGTATCGAATCCCATCCTATTCTCATCTGCCCACCCCTATAAGCTGTCCAGATCTAGTTGTAACCTGTCCCTCCCTTCTAGTGTGCTCACCTGTCCCCACATCTTAGTGTCATCCGTGAATTTGAACAAGGTGCTTTTTACCCCCTTGTCCAAGTTGCTGATAAAGAAGTTGAACAGTAAGGGCCTGAGGACTGAGCCCTGGGGCACTCCACTGCCCACATCCTTCCAGGTCAAAAATAACCCATCCACCACCACTCTTTGGTTGTGGCCCTCTAGCCAATTTGTGACCTATCTGGCTGTGTAGGCATCAATGCCACAGTAGCTTAGTTCTTTAATAAGAATGGGGTGAGAGACAATGTCAAAGTCCTTCCTAAATTTCAGAAAGACTACGTCCACTGTGACACCTGCATCTAAGGATTTGTGACCCGATCATAAAAGGCAGCCAGGTTGGTCTGACAGGACCTGCCCCTAATGAACCCATGTTGGTTGCCCCTGAGCATAATCTTCCCTGCTGGTCCCTCACAGATGTGCTCCTGGATAATTGTCTCAAAAAGCTTCACCAGGACCGAGGTAAGACTAATGGGCCTATAGTTACCTGGGTCCTCCTTCCTCCCTCTTTTGAAATTGGGGACCACAATGGCCTTTTTCCAGTTCTCTGGCACCTGGCCAGAGCACCACGAATGCTCGTAAAGCTGTCCCAGGGTCCCCGCAATGACCCTTGCCAATTCCCTCAGCACCCTGGGGTGGAGAGCATTTGGACCTGATGATTTAAACATGTCCAGCCCCACCAGAAGTTCCCTAACTAGGTCCTCCCTGACCCTAGGCCTGGTGGTGCCTCTCGTGAGTTCATCCGGAATCCCAGTGCAGGAGATGTTCTGGTCCCTGCTCAGAAAAATGGAGGCAAAGAATTTGTTAAAGAGGTCAGCTTTTTCATCTGGTACAACCTCCAGATTGCCAAGCATATCCTGTAGAGGCCCCACATTACCCGGTGCCCTGTGTATTTAAAAAAGGACTTCTTCTTATCTTTGATCCAAATCACTTGTCCTAGTTCTGTCTCCACCTTAGCCTTCCTAACAGCCCCACTAGAATCTTGAGCAATGGAGGTATAATCCTCCTTGGTAATAGCCCCTCTCTTCCACTGGATGTACGCCTCCTTTTTAGCTTTCAGACTTTCCTGAATGCCTTTGGTGAGGCATGGGGGCTTTTGAGCACTCTTGCCCCCTTTGATTCGCATTGGGACTGTCACCCTTTGGGCTCAGAGGATCGTCTCCTTAAGGAATGACCACTCATCTTGGACTCCCAACTCCCCTACCCTCCGGGACCTCAGTACCTCTCCTACTAATCTCCTTAACTCATTGAAATCAGCCCTCCTGAAGTCAAGGGCTACTGCCTTGCTGCTGGCCTTTGACACCCTGCATTGGATGGTGAATTCCAGTAGGCAATGATCGCTATCGACCAGGTGGTCGAGAACCCGCAGTCCCCTCACCAGGTCATCGCCTGTGGCCAGGACCGGGTCCAGCAAGGCATTTCCCCTGGTGGGACTGTACACTTACTGGGTTAGGTGGATGTCCTGTATCTTGGCTAGGAACCTATGTGAGTGGTCAGACTTGGCTGACTGCTCCTCCCAGCAGATGTGCGGGTTGTTTATGTCACCCATGATGACCACATCCCTTGACTTAACTGTCTCCACAAGCTGACCTGAGAATTCCCAGTCCAGCTCTTCCCCCTGGTTGGGTGGTGTGTAGTAGAAACCCATCATTAAGTCCCTTTCCCCATGACCCCTTGTATTGTTACCCAGAGCACTTCAGTCTGCCCCTCCTCTGACCAGTCCTGTTTGTTGAGGATGTGCATTGCTCTTTGATGTAGAGTGCCACACCACCGCCTTTCCTCCCTGTTCTATCCCACCTGTACAGTCTGTAGCCCCTAATGTTTATCACCCAATCATGGGTTGAATCCCACCAGATTTCAGTGACCCCTACTATGGCTAGGTTTGTGCTAGCTAGCAGGAGGGCAAGTTCCTCCTGCTTGTTCCCCATACTAGGAGCATTAGTGTAGAGGCATTTAAAGCTTCTACACCATGGGTGTACGTACAATACACCCATACAATATTTATTTCATAGACATAGACATTAGGGCTGGAAGGGACCTCAGAAGATCATCGAGTCCAGCCCCCCGCCCAAAGGGCAGGAAGTCAGCTGGGGTCATAGGATCCCAGCAAGATAAGTATCCAGTTTCATCTTGAAGGTGTTCAATGAAGGCGCTTGAACAACCTCCGGTGGCAGGCTGTTCCAGACCTTGGGGGCTCGGACAGTAAAGAAATTCTTCCTTATGTCCAGCCTGAAACGATCTTGTAGTAGTTTGTGACCATTCAACCTCGTCATCCCTTGGGGCGCTTTGGTGAACAAACGTTCCCCCAGATACTGGTGGTCTCCCCTGATAAACTTGTAGGTGGCCATCAGATCACCCCTGAGCCTGCACTTTTCCAGGCTAAAGAGCCCCAGGGCTCTCAGCCTGTCATCGTAGGGTCTGCTTCCCTGACCTCTGATCATGCGCGTGGCTCTTCTCTGGACTCTCTCAAGCTTCTCCACATCCTTTTTGAATTGTGGAGCCCAAAACTGGACGCAGTACTCCAGCTGCGGCCTCACTAAGGCCGAGTACAAGGGGAGAATGACGTCCCGGGATTTGCTTGAGAAGCATCTATGGATGCAAGCCAGCGTTTTGGTCGCTTTACTAGCCGCAGCATCGCATTGCAGGCTCATGTTCATCTTGTGGTCAATGATGACCCCCAAGTCTCTTTCTTGCATAGTGCTAGCCAACATAGCACTGCCGAGCCTATAAGGATGCTGCGGGTTTTTCTTCCCAAGGTGGAGAACCTTGCATTTATCGGCATTGAACACCATCAGATTCTCATCCGCCCACTTGCTGAGCCTGTCCAGGTCAACCTGGATCATCCGCCTGTCTTCTGGTGTGGATGCTTTGCCCCAAAGTTTGGTGTCATCGGCGAACTTGGCCAGTCCGCTTCTGACTCCAGTGTCCACATCATTAATGAAGATGTTGAACAGTATGGGTCCAAGGACAGAGCCCTGAGGGACCCCACTGGTCACAGGACACCACGATAAGTGACTTTCATCAATTACTACCCTCTGGGTCCGACCCCGGAGCCAATTTTCCAGCCAGTGGATCGTGGAGGACCCAAGGCGACAATTGGCCAGTTTCTCCAAGAGACGATCATGGGACACCAGATCGAAGGCTTTTTTGAAGTCAAGATATATGATATCAATCTCTTCTCCCTTGTCCAGGTGATAGGTCACCTGGTCGTAGAAGGAAATGAGATTGGTCAAGCAAGACCTACCTGCAACAAACCCGTGCTGGCTATCCCTTAAGATGTTGGCGTCGGCCAGTCCATTAAGGATGGCCTCCTTAATAAACTTTTCTAAGATCTTCCCTGGGATAGAAGTCAGGCTGATGGGCCTATAGTTAGCCAGATCCACTTTCCTCCCTTTCTTGAAGATAGGCACCACATTGGCCTTCTTCCAGTCTTCGGGCACTACACCAGAGCGCCAAGAGTTTTCAAAGATCCACGCTAGAGGCTGGGCTATGATGCTCGCCAGCTCCTTGAGTACCCTGGGGTGAAGATTGTCAGGGCCGGCTGACTTGAAGATATCCAGCTTCTCAAGACGTTCCTTCACGAAGTCAGCATTAATGGAGGGCAGGGGATCACCCTCACCCGGACTTCCCGGCCCAGTAGCGGGCATGGGCATCCCATGGGGCTGATGAAAGACCGACGCAAAGTACCTATTTAATAGGTTGGCTTTTTCCTGGGCTTCAGTTGTCAGTTGCCCCATCTGGTTCAGCAGGGGTCCAACGTTGCCCCTTCTTTTCCTCTGGCTCCCCACATACCTGAAAAAGGACTTTTTATTGTCCTTGATGCTCAAAGCTAGCTGGAGTTCAGTTGCAGCCTTGGCTTTCCTGGTCTGCTCCCTACAGGACCGGACCAGTGCAGAATAATCCTCCTTGGAGGTGACTCCCATCCTCCATCCTTTGTAGGCCTTTCTTTTTAGCCTCAGGAGGTCAGCTAGGTCCATGGAGAGCCAGGGGGGCTGCTGTGCCCTCTTGCTGCCTTTCCTCCGAGATGGAATAGACTTAGTTTGTGCATTGAGGATCGCTCCCTTGAGGAGCAACCACTCTTCTTGAACTCCCCTCTCCCTGTGGTCACAGTCCCTTAGGGCCTCACTGACAAGCCTCCTAAGCTTGTCAAAGTCGGCTTTCCTGAAGTCAAGGACTTGTGTGTTGCTGGCTGACTTGCCAGCTTTTCAGCGGATGGTGAAGGTGATCAGCTCGTGGGCGCTTGCACCACCTCCTTGATCCTAGGATTACCTGGACCCTTGTCACTTACCTGGGTACTACTTGTGCTCCTCACCTGTCTTGGCTGGGAAGTGTCCTCCTGTCCCCCTGTGGCCCCATCCCTCAGCAAAGCTAGTTTAAAGCACGCTGTATGAGATCAGCCAACCTGGAAGAAAAGACACGCTTGCCTTTAGGGGAGAGATGAAGTCCATTCCATCTGAGCATGTCCCCTGCGTGAAAATGCAGGTTGTTGTCAAGGAACCCAAGGCCTGCCTGGTAGCACCAACTCCAAAGCTGTCGGTTGACCACTCTGATGCAGGCCTCATGGCACCATCTGTGTCTACTTACCAGGACAATAGAGGAGAATACCACCTGCACCCCCGTCTCCTTGAGTTTGGCCCCTAGGGTCTTGTAGTCCTTCATGATGCAGTCTGGACTGCTCCCGGCCACGTCATTCATTCCCATGTGGATTAGGACCATGGGATAGTGGTCAGAGGGTTGAATGAGGTCTGGGATCATCTCTGTAACATCCTGAATCTGAGCCCCAGGCAGGCAGCAGACCTCAAGTGCCATGAGGTTGGGTTGGCAGATAGGACCCTCCGTTCCCCTCAGGATGGAATGTCTGATGATGAGGACTCAGCGTTTCTTCCTCTTGGTGTTCCATCCTTGCTTGGACCATGCCATGTATAGAGTGGCACCTTCCCCCCCAGAGGCATCCACTTCGACCTTCTCCACTGCCAAGACCTCATATCTATTCCCCAGGTGTACCTGGGGAGCCATGACCACACTAGCCCAAGCAGTCCTGGTTCTGATGGTCACCTTCTGGCATTCCTCTGCTGTGCATCTCTCCCAGGAGGTCTGTCCACTGGAAAACTGATCCTGCAGAGAACGGAAATACATGTCAATTTCATTCTCTGCTGCCCTGATCCCCCATAGCCTGCTCACCTCAGCCTGGACCTCCCTCACTTGCTCCTCCAGGGCTTGAAGTCGGGCACAAGAAGGACAGGCAAGGGAGCCTCCAGACCCCTCTCCCACCCCCAGCCTCTGGTTCCCCGCCAGGCAGACTCCACAGACAGGAGCCGCCGACCCCACCATGGGCTCCATCTGGGTGGGGGCCTCTGAGGAGCCCAGGGTAGGTGGCACCACCAGGGTGGGGTCCTTAGTAGCTGAGCTCTGTGTCCTTACCACATCCATGGAGGTATCTATATCTATAAGTTGCTGCTCCCCCAGGAGAAACCACAAGTGCACAGATTCATAGATTCATAGATTCATAGATGTTAGGGTTGGAAGGGACCTCAATAGATCATTGAGTCCGACCCCCTGCATAGGCAGGAAAGAGTGCTGGGTCTAGATGACCCCAGCTAGATTCATATCCAACCTCCTCTTGAAGACCCCCAGGGTAGGGGAGAGCACCACCTCCCTTGGGAGCCCATTCCAGACTTTGGCCACTCTAACTGTGAAGAAGCTCTTCCTAATGTCCAGTCTAAATCTGCTCTCTGCTAGCTTGTGGCCATTATTTCATGTAACCCCTGGGGGCGCCTTGGTGAATAAAACCTCACCAATTCCCTTCTGTGCCCCGTGATGAACTTATAGGCAGCCACAAGGTCACCTCTCAACCTTCTCTTGCGGAGGCTGAAAAGGTCCAGGTTCTCTAGTCTCTCCTCATATGGCTTGGTCTGCAGGCCCTTAACCATATGAGCGGCCCTTCTCTGGACCCTCTCCAGGTTATCCGCATCCCTCTTGAAGTGCGGTGCCCAGAATTGCACACAGTACTCCACCTGCGGTCTGACCAGCGCCCGATAGAGGGGAAATATCACCTCTTTGGATCTATTCGTCATGCATCTGCTGATGCACGATAAAGTGCCATTAGCTTTTCTGATGGCTTCGTCAAACTGACGACTCATGTTCATCTTGGAGTCCACTAGGACTCCAAGATCCCTTTCCACTTCCGTGCCACCCAGCAGGTCATTTCCTAGGCAGTAGGTGTGCTGGACATTTTTCCTCCCTAGGTGCAGCACTTTGCATTTCTCCTTGTTGAACTGGATTCTGTTGTTTTCTGCCCACTTGTCCAACCTGTCCAGGTCTGCTTGCAGCTGTTCCCTGCCCTCCGGTGTGTCCACTTCTCCCCACAGCTTTGTGTCATCTGCAAACTTGGACAGAGTACACTTCACTCCCTCCAAGTTGCTGATGAATACATTAAAGAGTATTGGTCCAAGGACCGAGCCCTGCAGGACCCCACTGCCCACACCCTTTCAGGTCGAAACCGACCCATCCACCATGACTCTCTGGGTGCAGCCCTCTAGCCAATTCGCCACCCACCGGACTGTGTAGTCATCCAAGTCACAGCCTCTTAACTTGTTCACCAGTATGGGGTGGGATACCATATCGAAGGCCTTCCTGAAGTCTAAGTATACGACATCCACCCCTCCTCCTGTGTCCAGGCGTTTTGTAACCTGGTCATAAAAAGAGACTAGATTAGTTGGGCACGATCTGCCTGCTACGAACCCGTGCTGGTTTCCCCTCAGCATAATTTGTCCTGCCGGGCTCTCGCAAATGTGAGCCTTGATAATTTTTTCAAAGACTTTGCCAAGGATGGAGGTGAGACTGACTGGCCTATAGTTGCCCGGGTCCTCCTTCCTCCCCTTCTTGAAAATGGGGACCACATTGGCCCTTTTCCAGTCCTCCGGGACTTGGCCCGTGCGCCACGAGCATTCAAATATTCCTGCCAGTGGCTGTGTGATGACGTCAGCCAGTGCCTTCAGTACCCTCGGATGGAGCTCATCTGGGCCTGCCGACTTAAAGGCATCCAGTTCTTCCAAGTGACTCTGCACCATCTCAGGGTCTATGCATGGTAGTCTGGCACCTTGCTGCTGCCTCTCTACAACCCCAGTGAGAGACTTGTCTTGCCCCTCTCGTAGGAACACTGAGGCAAAGAACTCATTGAGGAGTTTAGTCTTGTCCCCCCTGTCCATCACCAATTGCTTCTGCCCATTTAGCAGGGGTCCTATTCCTCCCTGGGCCTTCCTTTTACTCCCTATATATCTATAAAACAATTTCTTGTTATCCTTTACTTGGGATGCCATCCTCAGCTCCATGGTAGCTTTGGCCCATCTAACTGCCTCCCTACAAGCGCGAGCAGAGGAGGTATACTCCTCTTTGGTGATCTCTCCCTGTTTCCACTTTTTATGTGCTCCCCTTTTGGCCCGTAGGCTGCCCTGGATTTCTCTGGTCAACCAAGGAAGCCTCCTGGCCCCTTTCCCTCTTTTTCCTTGCATTGGGATGTTCAGGATTTTTCTCCTAACACAAAAATGGCTGCTCCAGGAGAAAAGTAACCTGGGAATAACCAGGGTTAAATCACTCCCAGGAGAGTTTCTTCTGGAAGAATGAATATCTGTATACATTATTTAGAGAGAAGCTAGAGTACAATCCTCCAGCATCCCAGGGAGATAGTGTCATTGCTGGACTCTGCTGCTCTAGCCAAGTGGGGAGCAGAACACACTCCCTTCACAATCCATGTTGTGCTGCAGGGAGACACAGGCTGACTCTGTTTGACCCAGACTGCTCAGTCAGAGCTGTCCTATGCACTGCTTCCATTGTGTCTTTGGCAGACTGAAGCTGTCTACAGATCATGCTGAGATATGTGCAAAGGGGCCCTTTGATGCACAGAATCAGCACTGCAAGCTCTGCTCTTCAGGGGCTGAACAGGCATCTGTTCTAGTATCTATGGGTAGGTTTTTCTACCAAGAGAAGAAACCCAGAAGAATTCTCTCAGATCATTTGAATATGTGTATGCAGTTAAAATATTGGATTCAAGCACAATGTTGGCTTCCATTCCAGAACTCTAGAAAACTAATCAAGATAGCTTCATTTGTTGTATTTTCACAGTATGGTACCATACATACCATAGGTAGCCAAAGAGGTTGCCATGTAAGCAAGGAAAATCACAGCATTGAAGGCTTTTAGTATTTTTATGAAAGAATCTCACTGATTCTTATGGCAAGTAGAGCAAGTCATAACTTCAGAATTTTTTTCTATCAGCTAAATCTATAGGTTTTTAAAATTCATCTTTAGACTCTGTACTAAATAAATTTAGAATGGAATATAAGAATTAGATTTCCCTTCCAAGTTCCCCATGTGTCACTATCATGTAGTGTGTTATGTTAGCTTTTACAAAATTGTGTACTTGAGTGACCTCTCCACCCACAAGTGTAGTAGAATATCAAGAAGTTGTGAGACAGAGATGGAAAATAACTAGCCAATGCAAATGCTATAAAAAAGCATGATTGCATTGTGTTCTGTGACAACTTAATTTGTATAAAAATGTGATTTCTTTTGTGTGAAAAAATCACTGCAATAGAAAAGCCTGGAAAATATGTCCATTCTCCTGGCAATCCTTGCTGCTAGGAAGGCTTGCTCACTCTCCCTCTCTGTCTGCTTTCTCCTTCTTTCTGATCCTTTGGCTTTTCTATTACAGTCTGCCAGGCTTTTGATTACCTTCCTTTGAGTCATGGTTTGATTATTGGCAACTTCAGAAAATTATTCCAAGGAGAACATTTGACATAAATGCAGCTGGCATTAGGTCTTTCTCCTTAATAAGAAAATTGCTCACCCCAGAAATGATACCTTGTTTGCATGTTTTCCAGTGTTCTTCAAGTGCAGAAATGCTGGAGACTACTGTGATTTGTTAGCTGATCTCAGCAGTAGAAAAACCTATAACAGACCCATTCAACTTCCACCAGACGATCAAAAGATTGGGATTCTTGGGACTGTTTCAACTAAACCACAAAGCATAAAGTAGATAAAAGGAAGCTGACTTCCCTAAAATTTTAAAAAGCACGTTACCTTTGTTGAATGCATCAGAAATTGGCACATTATACATTTTAAGTCTAACTCTCTTTTCATTTTATATCAGTTCTACATCTGTGTGATTCTACTGACTACTTCTGATTTACTGGGACACAAAAAGAATGAGATTCTTCACTATGGAAAGAGTCTTTAACAAAGTATTCTGTCTCATTTATAATGCTTTTGATTACAAATGCATTACAATTATTTGTACCTGTTTTTCTTTTAAATAACGATTTTTTATCTTTGTTTTACATAAAGTTAAAATAAGGCCAAGAAGTCTTGGGTTTCACTTTCAAAATTAAAAGATGCTGATTCAGAAACTTTCACATGTAAAGGATTGTAAAAACTACCAGTTGCCCTCTAACTTCCCTATTGAGCTTATAAAAATTGCTCTAAAGGGAAAGTCTTTTTCCTAGCAAAGAAGCTTTTAACTGAGATTATGTGAGGTTTTCAGATTGTGGTAAACAAGTTATTTTGGGGGAAAAATCATATTAAATAAAGTATGGTAACTTAAACTAGAATGTTATGATGTTCTGAAGATTTGTTTTTCTTTTAAATGAAGATTGGAAAAACTAGGGCTTAAGTTAATTTCTTTACAGAGAAATAGCATTAAATCTCTCTTAAAAACTGTTTTAATATTTTAAGTGCGATTTAAGTGTTATATATTGGTCAACCTTTATATGTGTGTCCTGCAAACTATTTCCCATTTAAACATATAAAAAAATAACGTTTGAGTAATTGGGGGAAGAAGCATGTTAAAATCTTGTTTCACCACTATCACTATTAACAATTTGCCTTGGTATTTTAATAATAAGAAGGACTTTAGAGGGGACCATATGCTACTTAAACTAAATGTAATTTATTTAGTCCTTCATCCAAAGCCAACTGAAGTCAAAAAAGAAGATTCCCACTAGTAAGTAGACAAACGGATTGCTGATACTAGAAACTTCAAAATTAGATTAAACTAATAAAGGAGGAAAAGTGAGTAAAAGACAGAAACCTTCCTTTGTATGCATTTAGCAAAATCTGCAGTCTACCCAATGGTACCTTTAGAGATCTTAAAACTGCTTATTTTAAATATTACTGGACACATTTTTGTCTGGTTGATCTGCACGTGCACCTCTCACTATTTATGTTATTGATATTCACCAACCGAAAGAAGATTCCTGTTTGCAGTGAAAATCCTCTCTACACTACAGGGCTATATTGAATGACATATCTTTAGCCAGTTGGGTGCCACAGACACAGTAGGATTAGGATTCATCCCTTACTACACAGTTATTTGACTTTTATGAGCATCTTTTCGATGACAGGTAATTTCTCCTTGTAGCTGGATGAATAAATTGGCTACACAATATTCAACCGGTATGAACCTTTGAAATAAGCCTCTGGGACTTGAAACTTGGGTGGAGATAAGTAAATTGGACACCAGAGTGAGTAATTTCTACCTTGGCAGAGGGCTTTACCTTCTTTGGAACATTTAAGAAACAGTACTAGTCTTAACCTGGATTGAACTTTAAGGAGTTGCTGATGACTAATGGAAAACCTTATAAAGAAATAATTTTGCTTGTATGTCTATATTTTTTCTTTCTTCCCATTATATTTTATTGCTCAGCATATTTTACTTTGAACTTATCATTAGAAAAAATGATCCAACATGAAATGTATGACAGGGCCCTTCCAGCTAGAGAAATAAAACACTAAATAGTTTTAACAATGAAGACAAGGTAGATAAAAATGGATAAACTATCAACTATCTTTCTTTTCTTTCCTTGCTGCTAGTATCTAGAGACTTCTGGGATAAATTAATGATATATATTTTATTTTTCTCTTTCAAATCCAACCTCAGGACTATTCTTTGCCCACAACAAAACCTTGACAATGGTTATGCTACTAGTGTTCTAAGAAAATTGTTTATCATACAACACTGTCAAAAAGCCTAAGACTGAATCAATTCAATCTTCTCAGGTTAGTCTGAACTGCATAGATTGAACCAATAAGCAAGTGAACAGATATTCACTTTTGATTCTGGAAATGTAGCCACATGCCTGCAGTGGCCCAGGACAGTTGATGGGGTGGGGAGGGGGAGGCACTAGAGCACACCTCCATGCTCTAGCTGGAGCAGACAGCTTGGGCCAAGGTTAGCCTGCACACCTTGCGAGGGGGGTTTGTGAGGAAGGTGCAAAGCATCCTGGGATGCTGAAGCACTGTGAGTTCACTTGAATCTGAAGGGGATCTGGCACAGAAGTTCAAGTTTAGGGTTAACTGAAATCAGTTAAGTCTGATACTACATCTATCCAAGTTTATCTTAAACTGGTTTAAGCCATTTTGGAAGCAGTTTATGTGTTTTGTTACAGATTTGAACTGGTTTCTGATCACTTAAGTGTAATTTCTGTCCCTAGCCCTAAGCTCTATCCCTGTTCTGGGGGAGTTGGGGGGGGGGGACACGAGGGAGGGTATAAGAGGGGAGCTACAGCAATGGAAGTATGGAGCAGGGAAGCTGAGAGGAAGGGTTAGCCCTCTTCCCTCAACTCCAGGACAAAAATGTCATGTTCCAAGGAAGAAAGCCACAGCCCCCCATATCCCCATGCCTCCTAACTCCATGCTTCCACCACTGCAACCCCCATTCTGGCACTGACAGGGACTCACCTGCTTTGGAGACAAGTACCACTCCCTGAGCAATAGAGTTTAGGAGGGTAAGAATGTTGTTCACAGGGCAGAAGGGAAGGGCTGGGAATAGAGCACCCTGGGATGCTAGAGGACTGCAAATTGTTAACTTTATTGTCATGGAGCAGACTGAAGGTATGTTAAGATGAGCTGGGTAGCACAGTCCAGAGTTACCCCAAAGTGACATGATGCTTAGAATGAGTTAATGAGGATGTGGATGCTCATATTTTAAGTGTCTTCAGTATGCTTAAGTGTAATGTATAACTTCACCCTAAGGTGAAGGCATTATTGAGGGACTGGTTCTCTTTGTCCTTGGAGAGTGAGTTTTTAGGCCCCAAAATAATGGTACATTAATTAATACTTAAACGTATCTCAGTGCACAGTGTACTTTATGGAGACAGCGAAAAGGTATTACACTGGTAAAGTAGATACTCCAGGTTTGGAAATAAGGCATTTTATGTAGTTACCTAAATATGAAGTCTGACAATGTTGGTCCAAGTCAATAAATATGTATTTAGATCCCTTTCAGTTATAAGTGCCCAACATGAAAGAAGACATCACACGTTATATAAAGGTATAGGCACGGAGTGTTTGAAAAATAGTGTGTGATTCGAATAATTAAAGGTGGCTGCCTTGTGTGGACCTCTTAGCTTATGAATAGAATCTTAATTTTATCATTTATTTTTGTGTGTTTAGGTCTGCAAACCTGACATTCCTTTGCATGAAGTATATACAAATACAGATGGCCTTAATACTGTAGCATGGCACTGAGTATTGTAATAAGTGATTTAGCAAATTTAGAAAACATATTCTTTCAATTAAACAGAAACCGAAAAAATGTTCCAAGGTATTTGACCTTTATTGAATTATGTGATTGATACCCTTGTTTAAATATATTTCAAAATGTTGGGTCCAGTCCATCTGAAAATATCCATGGCCTTCCGGGTCATATAAACCCCGGAAGACTGGATGCTGGCTGAAAAAGAAGCCAAAGGATGTGGGAGGAGGGAAGGAAAGAATGCTTATAGCTGAAAATGGCAAGTTCTTGGAGAGAAGTATGTTTGTCTCTGCTCTTTTGCTACTACTAAAACCCCCTAGTTTGGTTCATTCAAAACTCCAAGTAGGGATTTGGGGTCTGTATGAGTTTGTATTGTTTGAAAGTTGAAGCAATTCCTCTGTACAACCCCCCCAGAAAGATGAGAGACCAGATTTAAAGCCTGAATTATTGGGTTCTTGATTTAAATAAAATCTTTATTATTGTTGTTGTTGTTATTATTTAAGTGTGCAGAGCACATGAGAACCATGAGGGTTGATGACAAAAACCCTGGTTTTACATGATACTCAATTACATTCCTAACTGAAGCCAATAGGACAACATAAGAACTGCCATTTACTAGGTTAGAATACAGGTCTCTCTGGCCCAGTCTTCTGTAACCACCAGAGGACTCCAGCATTTCCCCCATCTGCTGCTGGACTTGCTGGGTTAGGGGGCAGCAGGAACTCTGCTGAGCTGTCGCAGGTTCCTGTTCTTCCCACTACCACCTTTGCCTGGACCTATAGCCCTCCTCCCCTCTTGGGGGAGGGGAAGCCTCCTGCCTCATCTGCCACCAGCCAACACCTGATGCTGTGGCTACCTCCAGCAAGAGGGGACCTCACAATGCTAGTGGGGGCTCTCCACCAGCAATGTCATCCGCATTCCTGCTATGTGCTCCAAGAGCAACCCCTGTATTTACCCTCCTGTGGGGAGTTCTGTGTGAGTGGCAAGTGGGGACTGCACACAGACGCCGGTGGCTGCACTGGCATTCAGGGGTGGGGGGGGGTAGGTGGCGAACAGTGACTACCCACAGATGCCGGCAGCAGCCAATCTCAGGGGGGGGCACATGCCCCCCCCCCTTCTATGTGTTGCATATGCCCAGAAGCAAGAGCATCTTCCCTGCCCCTTGGGCAGGGAGCATTGCCAGAAGGTGTGGACAGACATAATACTTGAACCATTCCAAGAATGTCACTGATTGAGAGCCAGTTGTCCATGCACACAAGTGTCAACACACACAATGCTAAGGGTTCTAAGTAGAACCTTCAACTTTTAGGGATTGCATTGCTGCCAAAATGTCATCGGGGGCTGGTGGATTTCCCAGACCATTATGCCTTCCAGGGGGAAGTAGCCAGAGTTTCCCCAAGATTCCTCTAGAGGGGGGAGGAAGACCCAGATTGCAATGGAGGGGTGGGGGCCTGTGTGAACCCCTGTTTCTGGTTCTCTGGCTGGGTTCTCTCCCCCTCCTCCCCCCCAACAAGAACTCCCTGGTTTTCCAACCACTGGGGTAGCTTGTATTGCCAGAAATTGCACAGAGATGTGTGTGCAGAGTGAAACCTCCAGAGCAGGGCTGGCTGCAAATGTGCACCACAGAGGCTGAAAAACAATTAATAGTAATATGATAATTCACTTCTCATTGAGCACAGAATTTACAGATGTGATGGGCTAGCTGGTAGTGACTTAGCCCAGGGGTTTTGAAAGGGCAAAAGGTGATTGGAGGACTTGGGATTCCCTTTCCTCACCAATCTGGTAATAATTTGGCCCAGGGGTTTTGAAGGGGTAAAAGATAATTGGAGGACTTGGGATTCTCTTTCCTCACCAATCAGGCCCCAGAGACTCACCCTCCATGTCCCCTGATTGGCCCCATGGGTCACCTGGAGGGGGATAAAAGGGGCAGAGCAGCTGACTCAGGGAGAGACCAGTGAGGGACCACAAAGAAGGAGCTTCAGGGAGCTGGTAAGAGCTGAGCCAGCAGTGCAGGAGCAGTTGCCCCAGAAGAGCCTGAAGGAATGGGACCTGCAGGCAGCACTGGGGTCCTCAGCAGTGTGGCATGTGGCTGGCAGGAGAGGCTCCCCACTGGGCTCCAGGATTCCCTATGAGAGGCTGTGGCCAGCAGGAGAGGCTCCCCAGCTCCAGCAAGATCTGAGCAGCAACCTGAGAGGTTCCCAGCTCTACTTCCAGCTTTTCCAATCAGAGGTCAGGCAGCTCAATGGGAGGCTGGGGTTCCAGGAAGGTCACGACCCCTAGCAGCATGGGATAGTATTAGCACTGATGGCTGTGTGGCAGAGTTTTTGCCTACCACGTGGGACATCAGAGTTCAAGCCCCAGCTAGGGTGAGTGAGCTGACAAGGACAAATTCCTCTTGCAGTAGAAAGGGGTCATTGTGTTTTACCCTTTCTCCCCCTTCAGGTACCTAGGCCCTATATTCCCTGTAATTTGACATTTTGTATTTCTAGTAATACCAACCAGTATTGTTTGTTCTGCTGTTTGTTTTACATTTTGGTTAACCCTGTCTTTTGTCAACTGGATGAATGTGTCTATGATTGTAAGTGTCTAACCTTTGTTGAATCCTGCCCCTTCGAGGCATTGTAGTGTCCCCTATACCCCCCTGTTTTATACTGGTTATATTCCCAGTATTGTTTGCTCATTAAAAGGTATATGGTTAAGTCCCCATTGGTGGTCTGGGTCTGCTCTATAGGAGGAGGAGAGTCCCTACACCTCCCACAGCGCTTGTGCACCTGCTTTGATCCCTTCAATTGGAGAGGGGGTATCTCTTGGAGTACCGCCCGGGTTACACAGACATTCTGTTCTATTAAGTGCCCATTGTACAATGGCTGTTTCTACCCCTACCACCTGGTGAGGTTTACATTTTACCTGGCCTTACATTCACAACCACCCATGCATCACAAGTCGGGGAGTACAAAGTCTACCCCTCCCCCTGCTCCCCAGAGCCTGGCTACCCTTCCTCACTCCAAACAAGCCTGGGACCCCTGACCAGGGTCCCTAGTAGGGAAATGAAACTGATACAGGGACTGTTTCTGCACCCCTGCAGAGTGTTCAGAGTGTGGTCTCTAGAGTCCTGGTTGCACTGCAGAGCAGCTCTGTTGTCCCATTCATGGAGGACCAATTAAACCCCCCCAAAATTATTCCAGTATACTTCTGAAACATTCAAGGAAGTTTAAATCATTCTAAACTGGCTTGTATTTTTTGACACTTGCAGTTAAACTGCATTTAAAAAAAATCAAAGTGGTACGTGTGTCTGCACCCAGAAACAGATCCAAGATTTTAAAAGGGGAGGTGAGGGAACAGCCATTGGTGCCTGCAGGGGTAGCTGCATCCTCTTGCTCTCACCTTTCCCCACTGGGGTAGGAAGACTATGCTGTAAGAGCAGTTGGTAGGACCATTTTTAATCCCCAAAATCAGACAAGATTCTCCCCTTACTCTTACCACTGACTCCCTTCTGCTTTCTGCTCAGTGGCACATCTCCTCCCTTCCCTGCTTTGCCTCTGGGCCTCTACACTTCTGGACTTGCCCACCACTGCCACAGTCCTGGATGCTCCTGCCCTGCACCAGCCAGACCTTCAGTGAGGCTACATGAGAAACTAGTCTTGGCTGGGGACAGTGGCAGTGGTGTCTGATTTTTTTCTCCTCCCTGAACCTACTCCTGAGCTGGTGAAGAAATGTTTAGGGAGACTGGCAAAGTGAAGGAATTCACCCACTGCCTGGTGTCACTGTCCTGGCTGAGCCCAGCTCTTCATGCAGCTCAGCTGGAGTAGGGCAGGAGCAGCTCTGGAGCTCACCTTGCCTTCAGATCAGCTGAGGGCCACAACAGCACTAAGTGGGGTAGCAGGGGGGAATTAGAAGGGAGGTGCTGCTGATTATGGAGGGAAAGAGAGGGGGTGCCAAGAGGTGGGGATTTTTACCTGGTTTGGAGGTTTAAAAAACTCCCTGGCTGCTGCTTCCACAATGTGGTATGAAATAGTGGTGCAACTGCATCAGTGTGCCTGCTCTGGATCTGTGCCCCTGTCTGCGCCCTTGTTTTGTTTTCCTTGCCTGGAAGGTGCAAGAATTAGTTTGATCTGAGAGGCGTGTGCGCCAAATCTTTAGGAACACTGCTCACATGAGGCAGTTGCTGAATCTGGGTTAAGTGCTCAGCACCTAGCAGGAGCTTATTTTACTGGAGGATTTTAACCCCTTCTTTACTTAGTACAATGTAGGGGTTTTATACATAATTTCAATACCACACTTGCCTACCATCTCACTCAGCGCTTCTGAAAATGTGTAGATTCATAGATTTAAGACTAGAAGAAGCCATTATGATCATCTAGTCTGGCTGCTAGCATAGCATACACCATATAGATTGTACCCTATGATTACTGCAACCGTAACTTTTGGTTCTTTTCATTAAGTTTCATAGCAACAACACACTAAATAACCATGCCATGTTTCTACTCCTTTGCTGAAACTTACTTAAATCAATAATTCAAAAAAAGGATTTACATATCAGCCAGGTTTGGGGATTCTCATCAAAAGGGAAAGCAAATATTTTTCCTTCAAGAATGAATTCAACAAAATTTATGAGAAGTAGTCTTTTGCTGAATGGTATAAAAGAGGGACATAAAGAAGGTGGCATTTTATGATGTCAGAGTTTTAGAGCAAAAAACTAAGTGAAAGTCTAATGATTTAGAGCCTTAAGACCTGATTCAGGAATAAAATATCCCTGATTTTTGCACTGCAAAGTCAAATGTTTTGTTTTTCTGTGGGCTTATAGAGTATGGAAACCCGGTCTGTGTGAGTCAAAGTAATAAAATGGACCATGTACTTTTAGTACAGATGTTAATTGTAAATGAATTCAGATTAACAAAATGTCTAGGTAAAAATAAATAACATATTGAATAGTTATTTTGCCAGGATTTTTTTTTTAATTTATGTAACAAGAAATAGGCGTACAAAAAAACTAGTGTTCTTACATACTTAAGGATTGAGAAATCAAGTGCTCAAATATCAGGAAATGCACTAAGGTAGAGATTTTTACGTTCACGCTAGTCACTTGTGCTTCTGTCTTCAAACAAAGTTTCTTTTTGTATCATCAATTATTTGTAATACAATATAATTTTGTTACAAAGGAATTTTTTCTTAACCAAGCCTTGTATACAGTAAGCAGCATAAATCCTTCAGCTTGATTTTTTTTTTTAAGTCACAACACTGAAGTGATGATCAAGGCATCTGCTCGGCGTTCTTCATTTATACTGACTAGAAAAATTGATAAAATGGAGTGTTATGTCAGCATGGTCTCTCAGAAAACTATGGCCCAAAAAGAGCTAATAGCCAAGTACTTCAAGTTTAACACCTAAAACCAGGACAGAAAATGGCAAATTGTCTTTCAAAAAGGACATTGGTTAAATAGAAAGACAGAATCTATTTGGAAGATGTGGGAAAGGAAATCTCTATGGAATTAAATTAATATGTATATACTGTATTTACTAGATTCTAAGACAAGGTTTTTCCCACATTCAACATGGGGAAAACAAAGCCTCAAGTTAGAATTGAGTATCAAGTGAAAATGCAGTCAGAAGAGGTGATGGGAATCCACTCAATGAGGCAGGGGCTGGGTGAAAGCAAAGGATGACAGGACCCAACACAGAGGCATATGGTAGCATGGGACCCGGTGCTGAGGCACCCAGCAGTGTGGTAGGAGAACAAGTTGGAGGTGCAGGGAGAGTTAGTGGGACAAACAAGTATGAGGTGGGCAGGCAGGGAGGGTAAGGAGTGGGGGTTGTAAGCTCCTGTGCTGCAGCCTGGGTCAGCCCTGTTAGGCTCAGGCAGGCTCCTGCCCTGCAGCCCTTGGTAAGTGCTCTGACTCAGTTACTGCTGATCAAGGCCAGCTGACCCCAGCACCCTCTGGTGCTGGAGCTGCATTTAAGGGACACCTCCAGAACCTGAGCCTTGCTGCAGGACACGCTAGTCTTCAGTCTCTGAGCAGCTCTTGCCCCAGCTGACTTCCCTGGGTCCTGACCCTGCCTTCGGCTTGCTCCTGGATTTTGGCCTCTAGATTCTCCCTGCAGATCTGCTTCTTGACCTCTGACCCTGGTTTGGCTTACTCTTAGACTTCACCCTGTGGGTTTTTCCTTTGGGCTGGATAACTAGGTTTTGGATTCCCTGCTCCTGACCCTGATTTGGCGTTCTGTTTTCTGACCTGTGGTTTTCGACCCTTACCCCTGCAATCCCCTACTCCATGCCCAGCTCTACTCACTAGGCTGGCTAGTCTGGTGGACTGTGACAGCTTGTGCAGTCAGCCCGATCCCCCAGAAGGGCCACTGCAGGATGGACCAGTTTTCAAGTCAAATTTCTGTGCCTAATCTCATAGCTGCATTGAAGAATTTGCAGATTCAGATCACTCTGCTACAGGCCCAAAACACTCCCCTTCTGGGGTCAGCTTTTCAGCCTGCCTTACAAAGCTGATCCAGGCTCAGCCTGCCCCCTTCTCTGCCTTGCCCCCTACCCCCAACCCCGCTACTGTTTATCCCACCGCAGCAGTTTGAAGGAAAAATTTAAGACAATTTGCTAATAATTAGATTCTATACATGGACAATTATAACAAATGTATCTTTTTACACGTGTAGAACTTACTTATTGTGGGGGTCAACTTAAATTTGAAGTCCTCTTGGTACATACAGTAGTTTACTAGATCAGAACCATTAATTGACAAGTCAGTCTGGGGGAAAGATAAGTACAACGAATGCATACAACAAACTAAGTGAAAATTTCAAAGACTAAAAGACATTTTGGGAAATTGAAACAGTTCTAGTAGAAAGGGACTTGCCTTTCTAGTTGGTATTGGCTGGCATTTGTACCAGGAATACAAATTACTTCATTAGTGTCACTGCCGTGCACTGCAGTGAAGGGTACGAAACCTTTGAAGGCTGTCAGGTGGGTACTTATGACGCTTGGAGTGGAATTAGGCACAGATGCTTATCAGTTGCAAAGCAAGAAGACTATTTACTCATGCCGTCAAGGTGGTGAAAGACGGAGGTCAGAGATATTTGGTTAGTTACAGCTTAAGGTTCGAAGGTCGGTCTGCATGAAAGTCTTTGGTCGGGCAGATAAACGGAGAAAAAATCGGGCTGGCAGGTCGTTGATTTATGTCTTAAGATTGGGTTGAGACGCAAGGGGGGCACTGGCAAGTGATCAAGTTCTCAGTTACTCTGATATGTGTGATCAGAGGTCTCCAAGGTTCGTACAGAGGTCCCCCTTCTTCACGGAAGTGAAGATGGGTTTTATTTGTATATTAGCCAATTGTTTTTCGCCACGTCATAAATTTAATGAGAATCGCCAATTGTATAGTGGTTTTTATTAGGGTGTTTGTCATAGGGACACTCCCCTGTCATTCCGACCAATTATAATGATTTATATAAAGCAACGAAGGCAAAAGTTTTTATCTCTGTTAGTGGCGCAGTAATAAATTTCTTTTTGACATGCGCAGCAAAAAAAACCCTGTTATTATCATCTTGTTAGTTAACCCTTAGTTACCTTGTATAGACTAAAACTGTTTTGATTAATATATTTCTTGCTTGTGGCATGGACAGTACTTAATTTGGTTGTGACATGCCCCCTTGCCCATGGCACAGCAAGTTACATCATATTTATTTACAGACCATTTTGTTCATCATTGTTAGTGTTTGGCAAGCGGGTGTATACAAAAGCAGAAAGGATGGTTAGCTTTGTTTTGAGATACTGTAAAATCCAACAACCAAAACATATAAACACAGCAATCGGTAACAACAGCGTAATGAGGGGCATTAACAAGTTGAGAAACCATGATGACATGTCCCATCCAAACCAACGGAAGAGGTCTGATAGCCAACCTTGACCTATAGCCGAAAGTCGGTTGACGTTTTCCGCAATTTTCTTCATTTTGTCAACTTGTAGAGATAGAGGGAGAGATACATTGGGAATGGCAATACAACAATGGTCACGAGAAAGATTAAGGTATTGGCAAAGTCCACCTTGTTGAAGAAGAATGGCGTCTAATGCTAAGCGGTTTTGTAGAGTCATCTGGGAGGTGGCTTGTAACTGGAGGTTAAGGAGCTGTATTGCTGTGCGGGTCGTGTTGGTGAGTTCTTCTACTTGTTCGATGAGTTGAACGAGGGCTAGGCGGACCTTGATTCCTCCGTATCTGGGAATGAGGGATTCCGCCCCCCATTTTACGGTTTCCCATAAACGTTTGTGCCAGGATAGTTGGCTCGAAGTATCTTGGTGTTGGTAAGGTTCACGGGTTATTTGATGACAACGGATAAAAAGACTGTGGGGTAAATACGTATTAGCGTATAAGGGGGGACACAATGCCACGTAGGTTAAAAAACATTGGACACTGGTAAGGGTGGCCGGCAAAGCGGTATACAGCCAGCCGTCAGAGCAGGCCCACAGTAGGCCTAGCGGAGCAGGAGTGGACAACTGTACACAGTCGCCCGAAAAGGAATATGCTTCCCAAGCTCGTGGAGGTTTATCAGTGATGAGCTTTATGCCATGACAAGCCGAACTTACTAATGCTGCACGTAAAATGGGGTAAAAAAAAGAATGTCAGGTTTCATTATCGGACACATTGACAGCTAGAGACGCATTCCAGGTGACTAGGGGTGGGGGCCTGTTAAGAGATGAAAGAGTAACCTGAGGGATAGGCCCAGGCCTGCGTGGACAAATAGCGTGAGTACCTGAACAGTTCACACACGGATGGATACAAGGTGGGAGTTTGAGGTACCAAGAGGGAGTTAAGGTCTGTGGGTTCCACGCCAGAGAATTATCAGACCTGAATCATTGCATACCCCGAGGATTAATTCCCCATGGGATTCGAGAACAGAAAATTGAGATGGTATCGCCTGTCACGGTACCACTCACCAGGTGATCAGTGGATGTGGACGTACAATTACGTGTGGTCGTGTTTAGGTGGGCAAAGGTAATACCCTGCGGCCAAGTATAGGTTGTGTTTTTGGAAACCCACTTGTTGGATCCTCAGTCGAAGTGAACAGTAATGGATGGGGGATTATCTTTGGATCTATCTTGAAACCAGGCCAAAACGTCAAATGGTTCAAGATAGGGGTCAACACCGGATCAGAAACAGAGAGGGGGAGACGAAGACACGCGGTAAGACTAGGGTGGTTGGTGGCGGTGCTGATGGTTTCGGCCCAAGCTGATAACATCAATAGGACGGTGTTGGTGGATGGCGGTGGACTGTCATCGTCTGGTGGTGGGTTGACACCTCGCTCCTGTAGAGGGTTTGCTCAACACAGGAGGACCAATAGACACAAAAGGAACATGTCGTCATCAGACGCAGGACGACTCAAAAGCTAGAGCTGAAAGACAAGAAAAAGAGACAAGACAGTAACTGATTTACAACCTAAAGGGTCGTTGCGTGTGGGTTTGCGCGTCGGGACAACCAATTGTGATGGGTGAGAAGCGTAGTTGGTCGGTCCTCATGGATGAAGGTAACGGTATAGGTGTTTGGATACTGTTCTGGACGGATGACAGTTCCTTTGTGGATACGCGGATGTGGCTGACGTGGATGTGGAATGGTAATCCAAACTAACTCATTGGGTGTAAATTTTGGGACCCATGGTTTCGGGGCCCAAGAAGTGGATTCATCCCACAATGTCTTATCTGCATTCAGTGATATGATGACTTTGTTGTTTAATTTCATCCAGTTTCTGAAGGTTCCGCCACCTTTTAAGTGCAATCGCTCTTTATAGAGGCCAATGTGTCTTTCTACTACTCCATTGGATTGGGGATGATACGGTAAGTGCAGATGCCAGGTAATGTTATGGAGGTGAGCGTATTTGTCGAGCGCTGAGGAATTAAGCGGTGGACCTCCATCTGATTGAATTGTGTCGGGGGTCTTCCAACTGGCAATTGCTGTAGTAAGAGCCGATATAATAGCGATGGCGTTGCTCTTTCGCAGGGGGATGACTTTTAGTTGCCGGGTACCAAGATCTACGATAACGAGTCCCTTGTTTGGAGGATTCGCACCTGGTAGAGGTCCCAACAGGTCTACTTGCCAGACCTTTCCGGGTGCAAATTGCTGCACGTCTAGTGCTCCAGCCTGATGGTTCGTCTTATGACACTTTTCTTTGGCGCATGCTTCACAGGCTTGAGATATTCGTTCCCAATCGGACCTTGTGCCATAGGGTGTGGGAGTTTCTGTGGTGGATTGCCATCGTAGGTGACTAGCCCTTGGTCCTGGGTGTCCCCAGTGTTCATGCAGGCACGTAAGGAACTGATCGAACTGTGGTTTGGGGTCGTCTGCTTTAGCAACTAAGACAACATCACTCCAGAGAGGGTCTTCTAGAAGCTTGTCGATGATTTCATGTACTGGATCAGTTTCAAGTTTATGTGACTTGGTGTGTTTTATGAGCGGTAGAACAATAAATTGGGATAACAGGTCCCAGATTCTTTCCCAATCCTCTAGGTTTTCTGCCGCAGTCACTGTGCCAGTAACAATTTTGTAGACATATTGGGAATCAATAGCTATGACGGGAGTTGGAAGTGTTCCGTCATGATGTTGAAGACAGTGGCGGATGACACCTTCAAAACCTAAGAGTTAATTTCTTTGGGCTGTGGCCCCTTCCGGGGCTCTGTGTAATCCCACATCATGGCACGGTTTGCAGTGGAACCCGTAGCCCCCTCCATTTTGAGTGGTGTCATCGGAGGCCATCCAGGCTGGGGCTATGGTCCCATAGACAGTGAGCGTTGAGTTATCTTGTGCGTCGGGACCGGGCGGCAAGTTTTCGCACTTCCAACAACACCAATGATAGTGGTAATGCAACACCATTTCATTCCAAGTAGCCAGTTTTCCTTGGAACTGTGAGTCAACCTTTGTGGCGTCCAGCAAAGGTAAGAGAGTAGCAGCTGGTGCTCGAAGCGTTCCATGTCCCTGGGATAGTACGAGTGACGAGTTTTTCTGCCAACAGAATTTTTCCAAAGGCTCCGTAGCGATGTTGTGCCGCCTGGAGAGCTTTGTGTGAGGCATACACCAGTTCGTTTTGGGGGTTATGGGCAGTGGCCCATACATGACTGGCAGTATATCCCAAAGTAATTACCAATGCCTCAGTGAAGTTAAGTGCTTGAAGTGGCGTGTGTTTCACAGCGTGGAGAAGATTACCAAGATCCTTTCTGTCTTTGTCCGTCCAAGGTGTGGCTTTCCACAATTTGTCGCGGGTCTGACGCTGGAGTCTTGCCAATAGCGGAAGGTAATGCAGAGTGATGTAATGTCGATACCAATTGAGATGTCCCAAGAGCCGTTGAAATTGCTTTTTGTGCATTGGTAATGGCTCTTCAAGTGTACCGAGCTCCGGGGTTTCGTCGTGTGTGACACCGGATCTAGTTGCGCCGGTAAATCTGGTACCTAGGAATGTAATATTCATCGTGGGTTGCAAGTTTGATTTTTTCAAAATAACTGTGCAGCCCTTAGCATGGAGATGCTCGACTAGACGGCGGGTGACCTCAGCAACAACTTGCTGATCACGACCCATAATGGCAAGGTTGTCAACATAACTCCAAATTTTGAGTTGTTTTTCCGCTGGCAAAGGATAGGAAGCGCGAAAGTCTTTAAGTGTGTAGTTCATTGCGCCTGTGGCCAATGCAGGAGAGTTGCGATATCCTTACGGGCATACCGTCCATCGGTACATCATACCTTCGACACACATGTTCAAGATTCCGCTGTTGTCAATAATTGGGATGGAGAAAAACATGTCCTTGAGGTCAAGGGTCATCCCGTACCACTTGCCCCCTTGAAACCTCGCCATTTCATATAAACACTGGGGTAGCGTAAAAGCATTGGGTTGCGTAAGTGGGAGACAGCGTTTATTCGCCTTGTGGAAATCCACTACAAGTCGGACTTCGTTGGGTTTTCCAGGCTTCGCGATTCCCCACCCTGGTGATAGGTGGGTACTGGCCGCTATCGGTGTTATACATCCCTGTTGTTCGAGCCTCTGTAACAGGGTGACAAGGGCTTCCCGAAGATGTTGTTTGGTCGGGATTGGTTTATAACGCCATGTAGACGTGTTACGAAGTGTAGGTTGGTGTCGGTCGGGCTTAGCAATAAAGAATGGAAGAGCTTGAAATATTAAGTTTTTTAACTGGAGTGTCTTAACGCCTGGTACGCCCAAGATGTTCATGCCCCCTAGAACTGCTTCAAGGGGTTTTTTGTGATTGTGTATCCAAAATTTGACTTTTACAGCAGTTAATATAGCATTTAGCCCTTGTACCATGATGGTTTTCGAAGTCTTTCTATGAGGTGTCGCAGGTGCTACGACGTTAATTTGTGCTCCCGTGTCGAGGAGAAAAGAAATCTTCCGTTGCATCGAGGGATTATCAGGGTGAACAATAATAAGGCTGGTATATGGGCGAGGATCCGAAGGGTCAGGCTTTTCTGTAGGGCCGCCGGCTCGCCCGGCAGCCACTACCCATTTTTTGGCTTCTGGGTGTAATTGAATCCCAACTTTTCTGCTAGGGCCTTTTGCCCATCGTCCCTCAGGGCGCGTAATTGTTGTTTGGTAAGGCCAGACTCTTTTATCAGGAACCAAAACATGGCCTTTTCTTTAGGGGTCCATCCTGGGACTGGTGGTGAGCCTTTGTAGGGTGGTCTGTTCACTTCAGGTTGTTTTACGGGGTACACTGATGATGGGTCCGGTTCTGTAGCACAATTGACACCTTGAGTTATCGCTGTTGGCTTCATGAGGGTTTGGATACGGCCCAATTGACTGAGGATGTTCCCGGCCTGTCCGTCTATTTGCGGGGTAAGGAGGAGGCGAAGAGTGATGGCATGAGATCCCCCATAGATGCCTATGCAAGCTTCCAAGGCTTCAGGGGTGATTGGAACCATTCCGGGTTGCGTTAGGAATCGATGTGGCCACAGCCCAGCGGCCTGTTGCTCAGTCAAGCCGAACCTGTTGTGTTGAATACCCATCGGCTGTGGGCCCCCGTCCCATGTGCAGTACGAGGTTCCTATTATTGCTAATAAAAGTTGTTCTGCCGACGCTATTTCCGGGCGGTCGTTGTGTCACAGGTGGGACTTGTTCACGATTTGGCGGGCTAGAAGCGCAGGGAGTGGTATGGCCCAGTGTTGGTTTTCCATGATTGGGCCGCGGTCGGTGGCGTGTCCTCCACTCCATGCAGCTTGATGGATGAGGAAGCTGGCCTCTTCCATGTCCAGTAATTCTGAGCCAAATTTGACTACCAGTCAGCCAAGCCAAATCGCCAGGGTTTCTCCCGGTTTAAATTTTGATAGCTGAAAAATATCTTGCATCTCTGTTCGGTTACGGGTGCGGTAGGTGGAAGTAGCGTGAGTTACGCCTTGTGGATCCGTTGTGTATTTTGTAGCAACGATAGGGAAGGCCGTTTTCATGGAAGTCGGCGAAGACTTCATCGGTGGGGGCGGATTCTCCGTTGGTAGGGAGGGATATATTAACTTGGAGGTTCTTTTTTCTTTGTCATAGGGAGGCGGTAGCTGATGTTCCGGGGTTGGAGCCGTTGGATCCGCCCTGTTGCACTCCCGTAGAGAATGAGGTACTTGTGGACCTCCCACAACTCTGTCCTCCGCGTCCTTTTCTGAAGCCCCACCCTTCTTCTCCGATTCTTTGAAGAAGCTGAGTTTTTCGCCGGCGCCATATTGGGGCGATGGTGTAGGCGATTGCTGCGCAGCAGCATTTTCAGCTGCAACTTTTCCCAGGGTCAGAAGTTGGCTATTCAAATTTTCAATATCGCGCGTTGCGTTAACAAATGCGTGGAACAGAACATTAATCATTTTTCCTTTTTTCCACTTGGGGCCTGCCCATTTGGTCACGGTGCAACCCTCCGTCTCCAAGTTTTCACGGAGCTGGGTGAAGAGTTTGTGACTGGGGGACTGGGGCACCATGGTTGGACAGTTAAACTTGTCGGGGGGTGTTCCTTCCCCGCCCTCTCGTACGTGGCAGATGCAACGGGCAATCTCTTGGGCACGGGTTGGGTCCACCCCCGCCGGCACTTTTGCCACTGCCACCACCTTCACCCGATGTAGGGATATGATTCCTGCTTCATCCCTGGGTCTGTACATAACCCCTTTAGCGCTCATAACACAACCTAGGGCCCTCACATCGAGCTGAGTGCTCCACTCTTTCCCTTCTCCCGCTTCACCCCTTAGGGAGAAGTGTCCAGTAACTGCATTCAGTCCTATTCCCCTTGCCTGATGGTAGGCAATGTGTGCCCATAATTCATCCGAATCGGACGTCAGGCGGTCTCCACTGCGCCATGGGCAGTTCTTTACTAGTTCCAACTCCATTGTGTCTTCCCCAGATCCTGTTTGTGACGCCACGTCACTGCCGTGAACTGCAGTGAAGGGTACGAGACCTTTGAAGGCTGTCAGGCGGGTACTTATGACGCTTGGAGTGGAATTAGGCACAGACACTTATCAGTTGCAAAGCAAGATTATTTACTCACACCATCAAGGTGGTGAAAGACGGAGGTCAGAGATATTTGGTTAGTTACAGCTTAAGGTTCGAAGGTTGGTCTGCATGAAAGTCTTTGGTCGAGCAGATAAACGGAGAAAAAATTGGGCCGGCAGGTCATTGATTTACGTCTTAAGATTGGGTCGAGACGGGAGGGGGGCACTGGCAAGTGATCAAGTTCTCAGTTACTCTGATATGTGTGATCAGAGGTCTCCAAGGTTTGTACGGAGGTCCCCCTTCTTCACGGAAGTGAAGATGGGTTTTATTTGTATATTAGCCAATTGTTTTTCGCCACGTCATAAATTTAATGAGAATCGCCAATTGTATAGTGGTTTTTATTAGGGTGTTTGTCATAGGGACACTCCCCTGTCATTCCGACCAATTATAATGATTTATATAAAACAAAGAAGGCAAACGTTTTTATCTCTGTTAGTGGCGCAGTAATAAATTTCTTTTTGACATGCGCAGCAAAAAAAAAACTGTTATTATCATCTTGTTAGTTAACCCTTAGTTACCTTGTATAGACTAAAACTGTTTTGATTAATATATTTCTTGCTTGTGGCATGGGCAGTACTTAATTTGGTTGTGACAATTAGCTGGGATAGTAATCCTAAGCATTGTTGTCTATACACAAAGGCCAACAATACATCCTCAGATGAACAAGTCGACACCAAACTTTTCTCTGTAATTGATTGGCTTCCAGTAGACAAGGGAATCTGATGCCCAGAGCTGTGGGAAACCAAGCATGTTAGGGATGCATTGAAAAAAATGCAGTTGAAGAACTCTTGAGAGGTGAACACTTGTGTTTGGATCCCCTTAAAACCATATATAGGAACATTTATACAGTGACATCACCACTGAAAAATAAAGCTAGGAGTATGTTTTATTACATTTGTTTTTGAGCAAACTGGATAATCTTTCTGTTTTCTAACAAATCCTGTTGTATATAATACATTCTGGGGATATCTTTTCCTGTGGTAAGTCATTCCAGTTTATTCAAAAAATAGCCATGTAGTAATTTGGCTCACTGAGGAGGTAAAAAGACGAACTCTGCCAAATCAGTTCTTGAACTGTGATCACAAGAAAGTAGCATAACAACTCATTCCATAAGGTGCTACAGTTACTATGGCATTGCCTAAGCCCAGAGAAAAGAGAACGTCTAAACACCACACATAAGAAAAGAGTTTGAGGATGACAACATTAAAAAGATCATTAGAATTAATCCAGTAAAAGCAGTTCAATAATTTCAAATAATAATTATTAGTAGTTGGTGCAAAATAGGAGTGTGTTAAACCAGACTAGCTTTGAACTGACCTAAAATATTGATTGTCAATGTAGTGCTCATGTAATAACTGCCTTTTTATTTACTCTCTGGGGACTAGGTCAGGAACATTTACATCAGGCAGCGTGAACTGCCACAGCTGAAGAAGGCTTGATTGTGTTTTAGAAATGAGAAAGAGATGTACATTCAATTCTAATGACAGCAGAACTAAAGAAACAACATATTTTGATTATTTTTGCCCTGTTTGTCATGTTTTTATGCATAATATATAATACAGCAAATTAATGCACATTCCAAAAAAGTTATATTTATTTTTGCTTCAATCTTAAAATGAATAATATTGCCTTAGGCCCCTACCATATTATAAAGCATCTATTTTCTTTTTACCTGGATAAATGTGTGTTATGTTATATTTGATGATCACTGTACCATCTGTGCCCCCCTTTTCAAAATCCTAGATCTGTGCATGAACAAAAGTGTCACTTTCAAATCAAGGGATGTGATCCCTCCACTGTATCTGGCCTCATCTGGAGTGCTATGTCCAGTTTTAGGGCCTGCATGTCAATGAAGATGTGGACAGATGTAGAAATACACCAGTAGAGAGCATTGGCAATGCATAGGTAGTGCATGAGCACCCCTTGAGGTTGGCCATGCCCCCCTTGAGGGAAATGCCAGCTGAACTTCCACCAGCGGCAGTGATCGGCTGCTGGGAGAAGAGGTGGGGGGCAACAGGGCTCAGCCCCCTCAAATGCCAAGGCAACCCAGCTGCAGGCTGCTGCAGCAGGGGGAGAGGCATACCAGGCTCACAACCAGCTCAGCACAGCAGGTAGGTAGGTGAGGGTTTTTTTCTTCCCTTAGTTTCTGGGCTTAGAGGGGATGTGTGTGCAGATCAAGACCCCTACAGCACAGGAGGGAGTGGGGTGGGGGCAGGGCCTAATCATTCACCCCCACCCCTGCCCCACTCCCTGCTACACTGTGGGGATGTGGGGATTGTCCCATGACCTGGCCCAGCCGGGGCCCCATTCACAGAAAATGGGGCCCTGGCTAGGCCAGGTCATGGAGCAATTGGTGCCTGATGGCTCCTGCCACTGCGTGCACTGTGGGGAAGCTGGGGGAGGAGTGGCAGGTTCACCTCAACCCCTTGGCTCCAAAGCACTGCAGCCCTGGATGAGCCACTGGGCTCTGATTGCCCTGTGACCTGGCCCAGTTGGGACCCCATTCATGGTGAATGGAGCCCCGGTTGAGCCGGGTTGTGGGACAAGCGGAGCCTGGTGGCTCCTCTAGAGTCCTGCTGCTGGAAAGCTACGGAAGGGGACATGGCCTTCCCGATCTTTGTGCGGGACAAGGGTGGGCTGCAGCTGCAGCCTTTGAAAGTGGCGTGGCACAGCATTATGTGCCTTGCTGCCTGGCCCACCCGTGGCAGGACACACATGGCAGTGCACCACTTTCAAAGGCTGCAGTGAGGCCCAGAGGTGTGGAGCAGGCAGAGCCCAGCTCACCTCACAGCTGCAGCCCACCGTTGCCCTGTGCAAAGATTGGGGGAGAGGGCGTGTTCCCCCCCTTGGCTTCCTGGTGCCGTGACTCTGCAGGAGCTGCCAGCTCTTCCCAGAGATGACTTAAACAGGGTAGGGTGGGTCAGGGGTCCCTGGGGCTCCATCTCCTCCGGCCCAGCGGCGCAGCCGAGGCTGGCCCTACTCCAGCTCTGGGCCCTCCTGGGCAGTGCAGGGCTGGGGCATAAAGTTAGTATAAAGTTATATCACCAGGGCCAGTGCAGGGCTAGGGGCCGGTGGACACTGGTGCCAGCACGGGGGAAGGGGCAGCCACATGGGTGCAGTGGACCCTGGCCCTGAGCTGGATCCCTGCCTGGTGCCAGCCCCAGCCTCACTCCCCACCCCCTACCATGGCCCTTTCCCCTCTCCCTACAGACTTTTGTGCAGAGGAAGGCACATTTGGCTGCCCCCAATTTTTTTTCTCCCTCTGCCCCCGGTCAGTGATCGGCCACTGGGGTACTTCCCCCAAGGTTGGCAATCAGCCACCGGTGCCCCCCAGTATTAGGAGGCATCAGTCGCCCACGGTGGAGAGCAACAAAAGTGTTAGGAAACATGAGTTACAAGAAAAAAAACTGAAAGAACTAGGATGTAATCTTGAGAAGACTGAAGGAGAATTTGATATAGTCTTCAAACGCCTGAAAGATGATTGTAAAATGGATGGTGATAGACTATTCTCTGTGACTACAGGTAACAGGGCTAGGAGTAATGGTCTCAAATTGCTCCTAGGAGAAATTTCCCAGGAAAAATTTAAGTTGGATATTAGGAAGAATTTTATCGCTATGAAGGTGGGCAAACATTGGAGCAGACTACCCAGAGAGGCTATGGAATCTCCATCCTTGGAAGTTTTTAAGAGTAGGTTAGATGGACACTTGAATGGGAGGTTAAGTCAGAAGTGAGCCTGCCTTAGGGAGTTGGACTAAATGATCTTCCAAAATCACTTTCAGCTGTACTTTTCTATGATTCACCTTCCACAGCAGTTCTACTGCCACTACTGCTCTTGATTCATACCAACCTACTTCATACCAGCACTAGCTAGTAGAGGGGCTGATTTAATAAACATATGAGAGAATGGAATCATCAGCACTGAATTTAGAAATGTAATTGTTTGTCCCATTTGTAAGTATTGCAAGGTCTTGCATGGAGATTGTTTCCTTTCAAAAAATATATTAATGAAAAATACAGTAGTATTCATCAATTTCTGATTATTTCCTGTATAACTGGCCACAACAGACTCTCAGATGAGATGCAAGACACACTCCTTGCATCCATAATAGTAAAGTTTTATGAAAAAAAATTCTTCAGTGATCGTGCTACAATAAAAGACTACTATTATTATATATACTATTATTATAGCTCTAATAAACACTGACCCTAAGGAACTGTATTTAACCTCCCAGCTAAAGTGTTGTACTTTGCACACCACAGTGAATCTCTTAGGGCATCCATAATCCACAACTGTCGATCCTGCACTTATGCTGTATGTGTTACTACCATTACAATCAGTCCATAGAAAGTCTTCAATGCCAAGACTTATATGTAGAACAGCATCAGAATGTAAATGATATTAAAAATATTTTCAGGAACCAATGGGCCTTCCCTTACTAGGGTCTATGTTTAACATTTCTTAACATTAAAGATCAGTTTGGAGCCCCATGGTGTGAGCCAAAGCTGTGCTTAGAACTAATGCTGCTCTTACTTGACCCAGGTATAAGTGGGACCTGTTAATTAGACTAGGGAGTTAAAGGAGGCTGGATGTGATCTTTGCTGTAGCAGCTGGCTACACAAACTGGTCTTAAACATGTGGGTCACTTTGGCACACTCAGTTTTTCCTCCTTCTGTTTTTTTTATTTACAGCAGTTAAACACCTACGCTTTTTAGTTCTTAAAACCTGAAAAAACTAAAAAGTTGAAATTTATCTGGGATTCTGTCTTTACAGGACAAGATTCAGAGCCACTACCTCTGAATAATAAACACAATTTTACACATAAAAAGCAGTCTGAAATATATATTTTTCTCAGGCTACATTGGTTACTAAAAACTAAATAGAAAGGAATCTTATATTTCCTATTTGTATTTGTTTAAATTTTCCTAAAAGAAACCAGTGACTTGTATTAGTAGTTGTATTTTGGTCCAGTTTTGGATGGTTTCCCTGACATCGTCCTGCATTACTGCTCAGTCAAAACAAATTAGACTCAGTACTGCTAGCTCAGGTTTGATATAATCCTGATATAATCATGTGTGCTAACCTGTCAAGTAAATACTGAGCATATGTACATTTGCCAATAAATTAATTTATTTTGAACCTGATCCACGTGTCACTTTATAGTTTCTATTTCCATGTGATTGCTAAGAAAATCAACAAACATGTTCATATGCAACTTTATTTTATGTCTGTTACTAGTTCATTTGTTATGCTAGCCTAATTACTGTAAAGTGATGTCAGCAGCTGCTGAGGAGTAGAAAAATATTTTGCAGATGATTATCTACTTTTGCTAGATAATTATCTATCTTTCCATTTTGTATTTTAGCCTCACTGATCAGGACACAACTGTGTGTCCACACTATCTGGCTAAATTCTATGCTGATTTATACCCCTGTAACCCAACCCAACCCAATGCAATGCAATGCAGTGTACGCTGTGTCCCTCTACTTTCCATGCAGAGTCGCTGTTGTTGGGGGGAGCTGACCAGCTGATTCGGACTCAAGAGTTAGAACTATTCCTGTGTCTGGCTCTATGCTAGTCTTGCCTATGATTTGCTGTGTGGCTTTGACTAAATGGTCTAGGTTGAGATATTTAAAGTTAGCTAAGGAATTTTTTTTCACACGTTTCCCATTAATTTAGGCAAGCTGTGTGGCTCCCTTCTCCTATATTTGACATGGCAAATCTCAACTCCAACTTGTTTGTTCCTTTATTTACATATCTTTGAGGGACCTAAAATAATCCAAACCGAAAAAACAATGGAACTTTAATTAATATTTATCTAAAAGCTAAGATTCCAGGATGTAAGGTGTTAAAAGGGAAAGACATTATATATTATTATATTGGTAGGTTGGTCACATGTCATTGTGACAAATAAGGTATAAATGCATAGATTAGATAGATGACAAGTAGTGTAACAATAACGCTACATGTTTGACCTCTACTGAAGAAGCACTAGAAGACTTCAAAATAAAAGAAGGCCCATTTTGTACCTTTTGGTCACATTTATCTTATCGTTTTAACAGAAGTGTAACAGTTTTATCATTGTACAATCTGCTCTCATGTTAGTCTGAAAAGATCTATCATGCGTATATCAAGCAGGAAACATACTCCTCCAATTCTTAAGCAAAAATGTGATTATTCACTCTATCCATAAACACCAAACAGTCCAAAGCATCCCTACAGAGTTAATATATATATGTGTATGTGTGTGTGTGTGTGTGTGTGTGTATGTATATGTATATTTTAGGGCTAGTAGGAACGTTTTTTTGTGACTTTTTGATTAAATATGCTGTTTTGTCAGAGCCAAAATTTTTCACCAAGATATATCAGTCTTAACTGGGAAGGGGGATAAAACCAAACCATTACTTGGAGTTTTTTCCAGATGAGATACTGTGATTCCATAGTATTCCTGAGAACAGATATGTTAGGTTGTCATTCTACCCTCACCTCTACCTAAGGTGAACCAGTTGCATATTTCCAATCAGATCGCATAAAACCAAGAATATTTACCCACATGTCTGGGAAGATGGAGAGAGAAACACTTTCCTGCTTTTGATCTCATAAATTATGCACAGCAGAGACTTGAACCCAGGCCTCCCATACCCTAGAACAGTGGCCTAAGTACCAGACCCATTTACATATGTATGTTTTAGTCTAAACATTGGCAGTTCAACGTCATTATATTTTAGCAGAATATACAAAAGTTCTTGCTTTCATTCCAGTGTGCAATGAAAACATATTTCAAAATCTTGCAAATTGCTACAGAATGTGATCGTCATTCTCTGGTCAGATCTAATATTTTTACATCTGCTAAATGTTTTCACATGTTTGTATCCATGGTGAATAAAAACCAAAACAACGGAAATGTTGGATATAGTGGGCTGATTTTTTTTTTAACTATTACCAAGAGCTGAAGTTGAAAAAGAGGATAAGAAGGGCAATGAGAAGAGATCAAAATAGGAAGTAGTTCTATATCCATAGCAACTGTGGATTCACTCCTTGGATATTTCAGTTTATGCACAGCCTTGTGAAAGGGATGATATGCTAGGACTATACTTAATATAGCGGCTCAAATTGCTTTTTATAAGGTTTTTGTCAGCTGTCGAACATAGCTTAGCCAATAGTATCCTTTAGAACTGAGAATGAGCAAGATTATTCTTGATTTTCCTCAAATCTGAAGGAAACTGAATTTTTTTAAAAGAGTATTTGAGATAGGGGTATATTCTGGTTTAAAAGTCTCTTCCTCTTCTGCTTCAAATTTGAAAAGACCAAATCCCAAGCCATGGCCTTCCAGCAGTTGTTTCATCTTCACTGGGTTCCTCTTTTCTTCTAAAGATCGAATCTTGAAAGACAAAAAAGTCAGCATTTGCGAAGACGCCCACAAATAATGCAAGGCATAATAGGGATTTATTTTTTCCTGTATGGGAAATGACTATAACATCTCTTATCAAATCCTGATTTATTTCATTGTCACAGCAAAACTTTTGCATATATTTTAGAATGTAAAAATCATAATCTCTGTAGCACAGGTTCATGGAAACAGACTATTCATTTAGTTGAAGAAAGAATAAGAAAGGTAGATGGGATCTTGTTCAGAAGCAGTGCTTTCTTCAACACTTGATTTTAGAAGAATATGGAAAATGGTCAAGGAAAAAGACTGCAAACCATCTAACCAGTGGAGCCTTGTTCAGCACAAGTTTCAGTTGCTCCAGCCTAATGAATACTGGTACCAGGGGAATGACTATCCTTCCTTCCCCTGAAATGTTCCTTCAAGCAAGAAAAATAATCCACTTGTGAGTACCACTAGCACTGTTTAAAGGGTAAATTTATATTTTTATGAGGGAGATTATAAAGGTTTTTAAATTTAAACCATCTTGGGAGATTTAGCGATAGTTTGGGCATCTTTTAATGGTAATTCACTTAGGGGATCTACTATATACTGTTGGATAAAAACTAACAAAAGTATAACCATTCATTCAATAACTACCATCTCATAAGTCTTTTCTATTTTGTAGATCTATTTCTCTATTATTAGTGTTCAAAATTTAATATGCACCTTACTGTGTAAAGTCAGTGTAGAAGGTCTTATACCAATGTGGATGTGCCAGTTGGTCATGTACTCTCCTCAGGAGGATTTCTGAGAAGGTTTGTCCATGTCCCATAGAGCTCAATACAGTATATTGTCTTTTACATGGCTGGTACTGACAGGGACCTCTAGAGCAGTGAATAATCTTTTTCGAGATGAACTGGATAGTCCTCCCTGCTCCTCTGCTTTCCATTGCCCGGTGGTAGTACAGGAGACACACTGATGGCATACCTCAAGCACATGGATGCCAATGTAAAGACTTGGGAGGGGCTGGCTGCTGACCAACTCCAACGGTGCTAAGCAGCTGCCCATTTTGAGGTAAAGCATCTCACCTTGAAGCAGAGAAGAGAGGGAAGGAAAAGGAGAAAAAGGAGAGGAAGGAAAAATAGAAAAACCCTGACCCTCCCCTATGGAAAGCCTTCAAGTTCTGTGGACAGGTCTGTGGTGCAAGGATTGGACTCAAGTTTCCTCGAAACATATCAGTGAGCCACGGTAGAGATCATTCTCAAATTGAGGGATTGTTGATGATGATGATGGCAACACAGCTTTTTCAGGAATCAAATCCCCATTGGACAGCCACCTCAAACTTGATGAAACCTCCCTCTGAAAGAGAAGGGCACGTATATGGTGCTTGAGTTTGAGAAATATGCAAGAATTTGTGTCAAACCAAGCCATCCACCTTAGACTTCAAAGCAGCTCCAGCACACTTGATTTTGCCCTTAATTTTATTCTTCTCCCTGAATGGTTCATGTGGCTATGAGAACTGAGAGTGCTTTGAATAAAGCCATACTTGGATACATCTGCTTTTTGAGCCATATTGCCCTTGGCTCAGACAAGCATAGCAAATCAGCAGGGGGAGAGCAACACTAGTCTGGCCTAGGCAACACTTGTCTGAGCGAAGGGCAACACTAGTCTGGCCTAGCATTGGCTTATTCTAATTTAGCTTTCTGAGGCTGAAACAAGATGAGAGGAGGCATAGCTTGGCATACAGAAGTGATATAACAGGGCTCATGATGTTAATACTGGTTAAAAAACATATTTTAAAATTTGAAAGTTTGCTGCATAAAAATACTCTGCATCCTCAAAAGTCTTCACAGTCCATCCAGTATGTAGCAAATATCTGTTTTGTGTCTAGCATGTACTCTCACAGTGGTATTAGCTCTGCAGGGTCAGTTGGAACAAAAAAATGGTTAATTGTCATTAAAGAAAGCAGATGTGACTCTATATACACAGGGAAAAGATCTGCTGAGTAAGACAGTGCCATTTTCTCAAAAGCTCCTTTTCCAAAATGGAGTGATTTAAAACATCCTTTCCATTACAACACCTATGCAAAAAAAAAAATCGGTCATGTATTTTATGCTTTCCTCAAAGGATATCATTAAAATAGTTATTTATGTATGATGTAATCCATTATTTCTCACTCTTCCTAAAAATTCTTGCAATCATTCCCATTAACCCCTTTCTAACTACTTCAGTATTTTTGTTAAAAAGAAAAGGACTTAGCTGATGAATGGCTTTTACAATAGTGACCACTGCGGTAACTTATTACTTACTGGATAATTAAACATCAGGGGACAAAAAAAGCTGACAGAAACAAAGAACGACATTCATATCCACTATTTGTTGAAATGTATATTCCATGTGGAAGAAAGACTAGGCTAGTGTTTATTACTAGAATAATGCTGACAGATTGAATAGAAACTAAACAGCAAAGGTGATGAAAACCTCTTGATTTCATTTTACACTTAGGTTTGTGCACCCAGGCATCAATAATATAATAGACTGGGCAAAGTTTGTCTTTTTTTTTTTTCCTTAAGTGACAGTGAGAAAATTCATCAAACAAATCGACACAATTCATTATTTAAAAACTTGCAAAACCTTAACAAATAGCAAAGTTGGTAGATTTTTTTATGAAACAACTTAGATTGTAAACTGTTTGTGAACCCCTGTGAAAAGCTCATATACTAAGCCATTACTGACAAGTATTGCTCCACATACTCCTGTGAGCAACCGTTCACCAATGTAACAGTAAAAAGAAATGGGGACTTATCTTTCTCCTACCAGCCCAATTATGTGCTACTATCTGACTTGACTATCTGGCTCTTGTAGACCTCATTAATACATTTGGCTCTAATCTCATTTGTCTACACCACAGCTTTCTGATTGCCTGTCCATTGCCTATCCATGTATGCACCTGCTTCACTTCACAACTTACCAGTCTCTCACTGACTCCCCAGACTTATGCTTTCCATTCATCCCTCAACTACCAAAACTATCCTATTTTCTTGGATAAACTTGCTGCCCAAGAACCCGAAGATTCCATATAGATCCCTTCCATATGCCCTCATTCAAACCCTTGCCATGTCTCTCAATACAACATTTCCATGTGCCATCTACCTTTTTAAAGGGGACTGCACACAACATACAGTAATGCAAGCTAAGGATATCGGACACAAACTTGCAACCTTATGTCATCATATGCATCTGTGGAAAATGAAGCAAGCATTCCTAGCTTGATTTGTTTGCTTATTACACCCCATCCAAGTGTAAAGAGGGAGAAAATCAGGCCTACAGTTAAAGGTAACACTTGATCCTTCCCTTTTTTTTTATTGCAGAGATCTCCCAACAGTAGGGGGTTTCTGTGCCATACAGGGAAATATGCAGACATGAGATAATGCATCAAGGACCGAGTGTCAGCACAACCTTTGACTATTCTTAGTTATTTTGATTCATATTACTATCATCACTTTCATTCTGCAGAAATATATTTTTGTGTACAATATTATCAAGGAGGAGGAAACTAATTCTGAACGTATAGGTGTACCTGAATTGCTATCTGTGTATTTCACAGATTTGTTGCTATTTGTTTTTATTCTGAATTTCCTGTTCAATTTAGTGCTTTGGCATCTTAGTACCTCAAACCCTAGGGTGCCTCCAGGCTATATCCTTAGCCCATTCTGCACAAGAAATTAAATGAAATGAAGAAAATGATTTCTCTCAGCCGGCTTGTGCTATCTGGGAAATGGGATTTCCACCACCCTGCTGGTATGAGAGATGAAAACAAAAGGTTGACCAATATGAAAGCCAAACCTTGAATATATTTTCAGTTCAACTCTTTTCATGTAACAAAATGTTCTTTTAGAATTTCTTCTTCATATTGACTTATCAGAGTAAACAGCCCATAGTTTAATAATGCAGAACACATGGTCCTGTTTTGATAAGCTCATCCCCTGTGATTTATGCCTTTCAGTTTAAACACTACTGCTAGTCATATGTTTTTTTAACCAAAACCTGGGCAGCTTGTGTTAATTTATGGTCTACAAAGACTGTTTTTAGTCCTTTGGTCATCACTGTTGAAAATAAACTGCAAAGTACAGTGATTTTTAAAGACTGTATAAGGTTTGACCTGACAGCCTATCAGATAGTGTTATGTGCTGCCATTCAGATTTGGAACTAGAAATGAGAAAGTCACAATGGTGATGATCTCAATCTCATTTGGGGAAAAGGGAAAGGGAAAGGACAAGGAGTGCAGCCTTCATTTCACTTTCACAGTCCTTAGCACCAGGTTATAGTTCAGAGTGTCTTTACTCATGAGATGACAGCTCCAAGTTCTTTGAACAGACAATGACATGTTGGTAAGGTTAGACACTACCCTCTTATACAAGCTAAAAGAGTGGAAGCTAAAACTGTGATTGTCAAAACATAACCCAATGCTTTTTAAGGCATGATAGCATGAATTCATGGGGAAAGTACTCCATAACCAATGCACTCTGATATAAGATCCTGCCTGAAATCATTCAAGGCTTCTGGGTTAACATCACTGTGCCATTGCAAATTATTGCCTTGGAGATGTGACTAAATAAACTGCTTATTCTTTTTAGTTAATATGTAGGACAGGTTCTAAGAGAAAAACAGAGGTTAAAGCCTTTAAGGCAAAAGAAATCCTAACACTGTTGCTGTTGGAACTAAAGGTTCTTTAAGAAACCATATTTTCTGTATCCCACCCTGATGCTACATGTTTCCATACAAATTGTGTTTTACTACTTTGAATCTTCATTTAAAGTGATACACAGCAAAACAGAAGCAGAAATCCCTTTAGTTTAACTTCTGTTATGATTTTTTTCTTTCTATGAAATTGGAAGCCATTCTGATGTATAACTAAAGTGGAATGAGTAGTAGACAGCAAAGTGCCAATTTAAAAATAAAAGTCAAAATGGGAACATGTTGAGAATGACAATAACAACAATTATTTATATAAGAGAACTTCTCTACCTTGCTGTGCAGGGATATGTTTTTTGGAATCTTTATAGTAAAATTTAAAAAAGAAAAATGATATAGTCCCTTTAACAGCTAGCATGATAAATATAGCCTTACATAGCCTGATCCTCTTCAGTCTTTTTAATTTTCTAGACCTAACAGTTGGTGTTATCTTTTATGATAATAAAATATCTTTCTTTTATCCTTCTTTGTAATGAGTAATAATAAGACCATTAAAATCAATGGAACAAATTTTAATAGTCTTACTTAAGTTGATCAGGACAAAGTGCTACTCACTGGGTGCATCTACACATGCAATAAATGTGACATGATAAACTCTAGTTCAGTTTGTACCAGAGTCAGCTACTCCCAGGCACAGTGTCTACACGTGTGCCTGGGACTGCAGCACTTTGAACCAGGGAGAGCAGCCCCAGACTGGCAGGTGGCATGGGAGGTCCGGTTCTGGGTGGCAGCATAGGGCAGTAGAGGGGCTGGATGGGGCATGAGGGTACTAAGGTGCAAGGCTAGGCAGCAGGCAGCCCCCTGCACTTTAGCACCATGCCCCAATAAGTCCCTGTCACCATCTACACATGTTTCAGTGCATTTATGTATTCTGCCATAAGACAGTACTGTCCTTGTACTATCTCATAGTGGAGTTAATTCATTTACTGCATCCTAATACCAGCATGCATGCAGATTGTGATGCTTTACTGCAGAGCTAATTAGTCAGCTCTGCAGTAAAATGCAAGTGTAGATGCACCCACTATGAATAAGACATATCTATAGGCCAATGATTTGGGTAAATTGCCACAGCATGAACAAGAGTTACATAACCTGGCTGTTTGCAAAATAAGATAGATACAGGATTGTTAGTATGTATTTTGCTATTTGGGGGCATGTTTAATTCATTTGGCTACTGTAGCACAAAAACACTTTCAATATTCTGAATGTAATTGTATTCTATAAGCAAAATCAGAATCCATTTATGTTTATCACTCACCAAACTGTCAGGATTTAAAGGAAATTATGTAAAAGTATGAAATATATCGTGTCATTTATGACAGGCAAAAGACTGAAAGAAAGGGTCATCATCTTTGCAGTATTAATAGTATATGGAAAGTTTAAGATGGTGGCAAGGACATCTCAGCTTAAAAATCCTAAATTTCATGCTACCCCCCTAATTCTTGTTGCACAGCAGTTTTAATAAACAGTTTTCTTCCTTATACTGTGCTCTTCTATGCCTACTGTGAGAGACAATAGACATTTGGGACTGAAATGAACACTAAGCTGCAGGTCAGCTTGTATATGCTGATTCTTAGGATTATAACAAGAACTTTTCCAGAATTTCAGATTGAAATACCCGCTGAGATCTCATAAAGAACTATTTAAAGCCTCCACAATAACTTTGCAACAAAAAGGTCAAATAAGAATTGCAAGCAGAGAAGCTGTTGGAGATCAGCAACAAGATTGAAACTAAGGAAACTAAAACAAGCCAGAGACAACAAGCATGTTATCAGCCTCCTATCCACTCGGAGAGATTTGATAACAACTTTGAATGTCCTCTGGTTAGTATATAATTCTGTCCCTTACCATCTGGAGACTATTTACTTTTATAAATATAGGAGCAATTTTAAGGTTAAAGCAAGTCCTCTGTAACTGTAGCTTTCCATAGGCATAAGCAATAGCAACTGAAAAAACCTTGTGTGTTTCAGAGGCTCTATTCAGATTAGCACCCTAAAATTTGGCTGCTTAAGTAAAATATTCTCAAATTTCTTAAAAACCCTCCTCGTACCCATGCACACAAATCTCATAATTATTCCTCTTCCCTGGCCTTCCACTCTCCTTTCCCTTACATATGCTGTCTCAGTGCCCTCACACCCTGTTTTCTTCATAGGGTTTGATGTTGCAAGACCCAGGACTCCCCTACCTATGCTGCCTTTTTAAATGCCTTTTTAAATGCTGCCCTCTCTGAGGCTAAGCTCCCCACTGTTTTCAGTAGCTGAAGTGCATCTGAGAGATGTCCAAAAGTACTAAGATAAACAATAACATTTCTGAAGGGGACAAGGGCCCTTAGATTGTGTTTACAGGCAGCCCTCAGACTTACGACATAACTGGTTCCTGAAAACTGTGTCTTAAGTTGAAACATTGTACGTTGGAACCAATTTTCCCATAGGAAACCATGTTATAAATGGTGGATTGATTCCTGATCCAAGGCTCGATACCCTATTTTCACCAACCCCCCCCCCCCCCCCCGAATTTTGTCCATCCTCCGCCCCTTTCCCCACAGGCAGCATGACCGGAGCAAAGCCGATGGTGGCAGAGGAGGGTGCAGGCTTGGGGCTCCCTGCCCTGCTGCTTTCCCCCCAGGGCCTCCATGGCCCAGCAGGTGGGATGTGGCACAGAAGGCTGGGGAGGCTCAATGCCACTGCCAGGATCCCCACACCAGCCATGCTGCCATGGCGAGGCACCCCCTGCCCACCCAGCAGCAGTGGCATGGAATTGTGTCTCCCGCTGCTTCTGTGCAGGCAGGGGGCACCTCACCATGGTGGTGTAGCCAGAGTGGGACTCCTAGCAGTGGCAGTGAGCCTCCTTGCCCTGCTGTGCTGTGGAGGCCATGTGGAGGGAGAGCAGCAGGATGGGGAGCTCTGAGTCTGTAGTGGGCAGCCCACATCTACCCCCACCGCACAGAAATCTGGGGGTCATGTCCCTTCCAATGCTTCCCTCCCTGGGCATGCATGACTCCATTTTTTATTGTTGCGACCCCAAATGGGATCACAACCCCAAGATTGGGAACCACTAATCTACCTCATGTACTGATACTAATCTAGCCATAGCAATTCTGAGTTCAGCAGTTTAGCAGCTCAAACCTCCATGACCGTAGCACCTAAAGTGGTCAAACTTTGCATTTCAGAAGCCTACAAAGCACAGTGTGTTCCTTTAGCTACAATTTAAGCTTGTTTTATGTGGATGCATGCCTCACGCCAGAAGAGAACTAAGAAACATCCAAGACTACAGGATGCTTGAAAGCGCACACAGCAGAGGAAAGTGGTAATTAACATCACCATATTCCAAACTCTGTGCTTGCTTAAGTACTGTGAACTGTTAATTTAGTTACAGTCTAAGCCACATAATAACACTAGGACTCCGTTGACAATTTAATTTCCTTCAATAATGAGGTTTTTTTTATAATACCTGTATCCCATTCTAAATACTCCTGAATGGATCACTGTTATCACCCCTGATTTTAATTTATTATACATTATAATAATATAACTGAGTTGGAATTTGACCTGAAAGGATCATGGGGACATCCCTCAGTATAGACATGGTATTTTAAATCATGCTATTACTTATTAATATATAATAAACACATTTAATATTGATTACATTTGTGTTCGCATTGTTTGAGCTGGCTTGTTAATTGGGTGATCAGCAGTTCCTTCTATATTTTACATTAAGATGATTTGCAACATGGATCATGGAGGAAAAATGTTAACACTTCATACAAGTGCTTAACTATTCAAGCTCCTTTAAAAAGCAATTACTGCTAGTGCAGTTTTTCTAAAATCCAGTAGGCTATGCTCATAGACAGATTTTACAACTGAGACACAGCTAGTCATTATTTTCTCTAACTGTAAATAGACAAGATGCTCTTCAGTTTCAAAACAACAGCAGGACCATTCTATAGCCCTTCCTCAGAGTGTTACACATCTGCTTATTCCAGCAAATTCAGTTCATGGTATTTGTTGCTAACACAAGCTCCTGTGTCCAGTCTTATAGAAACTGAAGAAGGTTAGCATACATTGACAGCCTGCTGTAATGAACATCACTGGAATATTAAAGATAGCTTGAATCCTCCTTTTAGACTGGCTGGGCAAGATGAGGGTGGTGATGAAATTGTCTCTGTCTTGTCAACCACTTTCAACTCTCCTGGTGCTCAGCAGCCATCTGCAAATAGAAACCTCTGACCTGGAGGACTGAACAGAGCCCAACTCCTACGCCCATTTTCTAAAGATCATAATAATTTGCTTCAGGAAAGTCTTTCAGGGCCTGTCTATAGGAACTTTCAGGAAGATTAAGGCAAATCAACTAAGGATGTGAAATAAATGTGCATAAATTAAAGTGTGTGAAATGCTGTTGTGGATACATTCATTCATCCATCAGTCATTCGTCCATAAAGTCGTTTTAGATCTCTGTAGCTTCTAGCCACTTTTACACACAAATAAGCCCATGCACACAACTTTCTACTGTACTTTAATTTACATGCCATGGCTTCACAATCTAAGCAATGTGCCTTAACTTTTCTGATTGCCCTCATGTACAGGAGCTCTTAGTGCAAACTTAGGACCCAGACTATATTTGAATTCACTTATGACAGGGACATGGATTGTCTAGCCTTTCCCTAAGATTTTTATTCTTTAACAATATAAATCTAGTCAGTAAGGTATCTAATAAAAGGTATAATTACTTATCTCCTTCTCTGAAAATATCGTTTGATTGGATTCCTACCCCTCTGCTGTACTCCCCTCACAATGGGGAAGTAATAGAGGCCTTAAAAATTTCAGTGACTAAGGAAAAAGCTGTTAACGGTCTTAATCATCTCTGCAGGTGAGCAAGGTGGCAAAAAGTGCCCTCTCACTTTCCTGAACAGGCTGCCTGCCTCAGAGGTTATAATGAAGAGAAAGAACAGACTCTGTGGGGCTGCTGGTTCCTAAATCAGGGAGGTGGATATGAAACAAAAGCAGGGCAAGGAATGAACCTCACTCTGAGCAAACAACCTTCATGATCATGGTATCTCCCTAAGATCAAGCAAGATGGGACATCTGACCTCCAAGGTCTCTAGGCCTGAAGCTTGCATGTAAGAATCCTGCCTGGATATGGGGAGTAAATAAATCCCCAGACCAATGGGTCTAGGAGGGAGGATACTTGTCCAGTGATGTAGCCACACAGACTTATATATATTTGGGCTGTCAGTTAATCACAGTTAACATATGCAATTAATGCAAAACAAATTAATACACTAATTTTTCTTATTGAGTGTTTATCTCATTAATCCATTTTGATGAGAGGTGGGCAAAATATGGCCCATGGGCTGGATCCAGCCCATGGAGGGACTTTGGCCCATGGCAAGGCTCTTGGTCCTGCCTAGCTGAGGCACAGTCAGGCCTGTGGTGCATCTTGTTGTCCCCTGGGCACACAGCGGGGCTGGGGCAGGGGCAGCTCTGCAGCTGGACTAGGCAGCCTAGGTGGCGGTGGCTCCTTCTGGCTGCCACTGCCACTAGCGTCATCGCTGTGGTACTGGAGGGGACCTATGCACACAGCCCTAACCTCAGCCCACCCCACATCTGCTTCAGACTCACCCATCCATGCTGAGTAGTGGCAGCAGCTGGCCAGAAACTGCTACTCAGCATGGGGCAAAAGCAACCCCTACCTTTTGCTGCTGCCAGGCCCTTTTTGTTGCAGTTGCCTGGAGTCCATGCCTGGACTGTCCTATGGCTCCTCTTCACTGCAACTGCTGCCCTATTCAAATTGCATCTTCCAATCAGTCATATGCCCTGCCCTCCTGAGGAGCCATTGCATCACAAATGCATGACTTATATCACAAAGAGAAGACTACTAAGTTGGAGCTTCTGAAAAATGTACAAGCTGTTGCTTTGACTGGCAATCACTGGACATCCTTGAGCAATTGCAGTTATCTTGGAGTCACAGCACACCTGACTGATGCTGCATGGACACTGCAGTTGTTTTCTTTAACAGTAACACATACCAAAGAGAGACATTATGCTGAAACTTGTGTAGAGCATTTCTTGGATGTTACAAAAGAATGGAATATTGAAGAAATGGTCGTAGCAATTAGTACTGACAGTGCACGCAATATTATAGCAGCAACCAGTCATTTTCCTTTTGAACACATGACGTGAATTGCTCACAGTCTGCAGCGATCCATCACAGTAGCACTTACTGATAGTGGTTTTGAAAATGTGCTGGCAAAATGTAGACAAAGTTTGGGCCATTTCAAACACAGTCCAGCTAACAGTGAAGAGCTAAAAACACAACAAGCTGCAGATGGACAGAAACAAGACCCTCTCATACAAGATATTTCTACCAGATGGAACTCTACATCGGGTTTGGTTCAGCACCTGCTTAGAAATAAAGTCGCTATCACAGCCATGTTAGTTCTTCAAAAGCACAGTCTATCAATGTTGAAGGGTAGTGATTTTGAACAATTGAAAAAGCTAGAAACACTACGTGAGCCCCGCAGGTTTGTGACTGAACACCCTGGAGGAGAATTTTATGCTTCCTGCACCATGATTTTACCTGCACTCTGCCTTGTATTTCATGTTATGGCAGTCTTGGATGATGACCCAGCATATGGTGCTCGATTTAAGAACACTTTCACCGTAGATTTAACAAAACGCAGAGGGTACCAATATGAGATTTCTAAAAATAGCTATAGCACTCAACCCAAGGTTTAAGAATCTGAAGTGCCTTCCAAAATCTGAGTGGGACGAGGTGTGGGAAATGATGTCAGAAGTCTTAAAATAGCAGAATCCTGACATGGAAACTACAAAACGCAAGCTACCACAAAAGAAAATCAGCCTTCTGTTGGTGGCATCTGACTCAGATGAGAAAAATGAAGGTGTGTTGGTCCACCCTGCTTTGGATTGTTATAGCGCAGAACTCATCATCACCATGGAGACATGTCCTTTGGAATGGTGGTCAAAGCATGAAGGGGCTTACAAAAATTTAGCACATCTGGCAGATAAATACCTTGCAATGCCATCTACAACAGTGCCATGTGAATGACCGTTCTTACTTTCTGGTGACATAGTAAATAAGCATACAGCATTATCTCCTGAGAATGTAAACAAACGTGCTTGTCTAAACAATTGGCTGAAATGAAGCGAGGTGCATTGAAAAGTACTATTTCTTTTGTTTACCATTTTTACAGTGCAATCATTTGTAATAAGAAATAATATAAAGTGAGTACTGTACAGTTTGTATTTTGTGTTTTAATGGTCATCAATTTATTTGAAAATATAGAAAAAACATCCAAAAATATGTATGATAAATTGGTATTCTATTATTGTTTAACTGCGTGATCAAAACTGTGATTAATTGCAACTGATTTTTAAATCTTGTCTTCCCTAATAATATATATGAATTAGAAGAGGAAGTAATCTGGTTGGTGTTGGGAAGCAAAAGAGCTGTATATAACTCTATAACTAGAAGACTATAAAAAGGCTATTTAAACTATATCTTTTTCTTTTAGCAGATTATCACGTAGACAATTGTGGGTGTCTACTATAGTTGAAATTTGGGGAGCTGCTTATTTCTTGCTCTTCAAAAAGCTGAAACAAGCTGTTCCAGAGGCACTTGCCACTGCTCTCAGAATGACACTGGCCTAGTTGTGTGTCTGCGAACTTCAGACCTGAGAGTTAGGGAAAGTCTAACCTATTTCATTCTGGGACAATCCAATAATATTACCTAATCACATTTGGCTGTACATAGATATAAATAGGCCATTGTCCTTCTGAATAGATCTGATTGAAGATTTAGATTTCATGCATAATTTGAAAAGAACAAAGCTAATAAATAAAGAATGCATGGAGATATGAAAACATTCCCTGTTGAGAGGCAATAACTTCTTGAATAGTTTTCTATTAGCAATAGGAAAAAAATAGAAGTATGGCTCAACCTGTACCCTTCTCAGGTAACATATTCTAACAACTAGGTCAGGGGTGGGCAATTATTTGGGTTAGAAGGCCACTTAATGAGCTTTGGTGATCTGTTGTGGGCCAAGGTTTGTGGGGGTGGCAGGGGGAGAGGGCAGGGAGATGCTAATTGGTCTTATCCAGCCCTATGGCTGCTGCCGGGAACCTGAGAATCAGAAAATTAGGGTTGGAAGGGACCATGGGAGATCATCTAGTCCAACCCCCTGTTCAAAGCAGGACCATCCCCAACTAGATCATCCCAGCCAAAGCTTTGTCTTACCAGGTCTTAAAAATGTCCAAGGATGAAGATTCCACAACCTCTCTGGGAACCTGACTGTTCCAGTGTTTTACTACTCTCCTAGTGAGAACATTCTTCCTGCAACTTGAGACCATTGCTCCTTGTTCTGTCATCTGCCACCATTGAGAACAGTTTTGCTTCATCCTCTTTGTAAACCCCCTTCAGGTAGTTGAAGGCTGCTGTCAAATACCCTCTCAGTCTTTTCTCCAGACTAAATAAGCCCAGTTCCCTCAGTCTCTCCTCAGAAGTCATGAGCCTCAGCCCCCTCACCACTTTTGTTGCCCTCTACTGGACTCTCTCCAATTCGTCCACATACTTTCTGTAGTGGGGGGCCCAAAACTGAACATGGTACTCCAAATGTGGCCTCACTAGTGCTGAATAGAGGGGAATAATCATGTCTCTTGACCTGCTGGAAACACTTGTACCAATGCAGCCCAGTATGCCATTACCCTTCTTCGCAACAAGGACACACTGCTGGCTCATATTCAGTATATTGCCTACCGTAACCCCCAGGTCCTTTTCTGTAGAGCTGCTGACCAACTAGTCAGCCCCATCCTGTACTGCTGCATGGGATTGTTCTGTCTTAAGTGCAGGACTTTGCTCTTGTCCTTGTGGAACCTCATGAGATTTCTTTTGCCCCAATCCTCCAATTTGTCTAGGTCTCTTTGAATCCTAGCCCTACCCTCCAGCATACCTGCTACTCTTCTCCCTCCCCCGCCCCTCCCCAGCAGCTTGGTGTCATCTGAAAACTTCCTGAAGGTGCACTTTATGCCGTCTTTCAGGTCATTGATAAAGTCATTGAACAAAACCAGCCCGAGGACTGAGCTGTGGGGCACTCCACTTGGTACTTACTGGCTGCCGACTAGACACTGAGTCGTTGATTACTACCCTCTGATCCCAATGCTCCAGCCAGTTTTCTATTCTCCAGGCAGCTTTCTATTCACAGTCTATTCATCAAGCCCATACTTCCTTACCTTGCCTGCAAGAATGTTGTGGAAGACTGTATTAAAAGCCTTGCTAAAATCAAGGTATACCATATCCACTGGTACCCCCTTATCCAAAGGGCCACTTGTTTCATCATAGAAAGTAATCTGGTTGGTCAGGCATGTCCTGCCTTTGGTGAATCCATGCTGACTGCTCCATTCACCTTTTTCTCCTGCAAGGGCTTAAAAATGGATTCCTTGAGGATCTGCTCCATGATTTTTCCCAGACTGAGGTGAGGCTGACCCGTCTGTAGTTCCCTGGATCCTCCTTTCTCCCTTAAATATGGGCACCATGTTTGCCATTTTCCAGTCATCCAGGACCTCTCCAGATTGCCATGAATTTTCAAAGATGATGGCCACTGGCTCTGGAATCACACCAGCCAACTCCTTCAGCACCCTTGGGTGCATCCCATCTGGCCCCATGAACTTGTATATGTCCAGCTTTTCTAAATAGTCCCTAGCCTGTTTTTTGCCACTGTTAGCTGCTCATCTCCTCCCCAAACTGGGCTGCCCAGTACAGTAGTCTGGGAGCTGACCTTGCCTGTGAAGACTGAGGCAAAAAAGGCATCCATCCTCTATCACAAGGTTGCCTCCCCCATTCAGTAAGGGGCCCACACTTTCCCTGATCCTCCTCTTGCTGCTGGCATACTTGTAGAAGCCCTTCTTGTTACCCCTCACATCCCTTGCTAGCTGCAACTCCGATCATGCTTTGGCCTTCCTGACTTCATCCCTTCATGCCTGAGCAAAGCTCTTATACTCCTCCCTAGTTCTTTGTTCAAGTTTCCATTTCTTATAAGCTTCCTTTTTGTGATTTAGTTTAGTGAAGAGGTCCCTGCTAAACTGAGAGGTTCCTGCTTCTACCATACTTGCTAGTCTTACTGCATATCAGGATGGTTTGTTCCTGCACTCTCAGAAAGGCTTCTTTAAAGTACAGCTAGATCTACTGGTCTCCTCTCTCCCTCAGACTGGCTTCTCAGGGGATCCTGCCCATGAGTTCCCTGAGTGAGTCAAAGTCTGCTTTTCTGAAGTCTAGGGTCCTTACTCTGCTGCTCTCCATCCTTCTTTTCCTCAGGATCCTGAACTCAATCATCTTTTGGTCACTGCTGCCCGAGTTGTCATCCACTACTATATTTCCCACCAATTCATCCCTGTTTGAGAGCAGCAGATCAACAAGAGCATGGCCCCTAGTTGGCCAGTCCAGCACTTGCACCAGGAAGTTGTCCCCAACACTCTCCAAATACTTCCTGGATTGTCTGTCCACTGCTGTATTGCCCTCCCAGAAGATGTCAGGTTGATTAAGTCTCCCATGAGAACCAGGACTTGTGATCAGGAAACTTTCACTAGCTGTTTGAAGAAAGCCTCATTCACCACTTCCTCCTGGTCTGGTGGTCTATAGCAGACCCCCACCACAACATCACCCTTGTTACTGTCACCCTGAAGAGTGAGGGCTGTGCCCTGCACTGCTCCATTCTGCCACAGCCAGGGCTGGTTTGGGCCACACAGTGTGCACACTCTTCCTCTCCCAACTCTGCATTCATCCCAACCCCTTGCCCAGCTTCCTATTGGTGCTGCAGTCCTGGCACCAACAACTGCAGCCACATTGGATTGGGGCTCAATGCAGCATGCCAAGTAGCAGTCCCACTTGCCCGCCCACTCACTGCAATGAGCTGCTGCCACTGTACCACACTAGAAAAGTAGGGAGGAGCTGCCCCCTGTAGCTGGTGTAGACTCACTTCATAGCGGTGCCACAGTAGCAGTGGCTCATCATGGTGGGCAAGCAGGTGGGACAGATACTCCATTCACTGCATTGTGCCACTTCCCGTGGGGGCCTGGCTGCCAGTGTGCATGGTGCCAGGACTATGCAGTCAATATACCAACAACAAGCTGGGTGGTGGGGGTCTGTGCATTGTGTGGCCTGGCCCAGCCCCGACTGCAGCACAGCCCTTCCTCCTGAGGGTCCTGCCTGTGACCAGTAGGCTAGACAGGATCAATTAATGGGACAGATATGGTCTGCAGGCCATATTTTTCCCATTTCTGAACTAGGTAAAAGGTTTCAATAACATGGAGCTGGGAGAACCCTCTTCAGCATTCTGCCACAGAACCAAGATTCCTTCATGGAAATCCATACTCATATCAAGTGATAAAGCTCTAAAATTACTTTATTGAAATCAATATCCCTATTAAGTGAAAGTGAAACACACCTATATGGAATTTAAAATCCAGGGTATCAGGAAATTGCCATGGGAGCTGATGCCACTATTATGTTAACAGCCTTCTCTCCTTGGCAATAGCCCTGATCTTGGCACTACATAGAACAAAACTAAGTCAAATAAGTGATTTAGATGGCAATTTAAGTAACTGGCAGGATAGATTTGCACCTTACAGACAAACTAAAGCAGCGTTATATAGCACAAGTTTTTGTACAGCCAGTCTCACTTAATCATATGCCATGTTTAATTATCATTCATTCTCTTTGCTTCCGAAAGTTTTGCATCTGAGACTGAACAAAGCAAAAATAATCTCTTAGTGATTTTTTCAACTCATGCTTTCACAAAACCAGTGAAAATCAGATGTGCCATCTGGAGAATCAATACAAAGAATATTAAGAAATGCTATCCTACTGCAATTATGTAATACTTTCTAAATGTCAATGGGATAGGAAAACTTGAATGATAATAGTGAAATAATACTAAACAGGATGTGAGATTTATCTGGGAACAGAAATCCTGGGTACCAAAAATTCCCAAAATATATTAGTTAGTACTGAATTGCCTGTCAAGAATGATGGGGCCAGGGTGGAGATGGAGGGGGGAAAGCGTGCTAACCCTACCCCTACCCCTACCCCCTACCCATGCTGCCATCTCCCAGGAGCGGGGGGGGGGGGGGAGCTCTCCCCACTGTCCCCTCCATTCCCCTCCGCCAGCACCCTATGCTGCCACCATCTCCAAGAAGCAGGGCTGGCAGGGGGAGGGGGCGAGGTTAGTAGTGCTGACCTTGCCCCCTGGCTCCATCCCCTCTGGCACTCTATTGCACCACCACCTTCTGATTGTAATGCTCTTGGAGCACTCTGATTGGTTGTTTCAGTAATGAATCAGAGTGCTCCAAGAGCTTTACAGACAGACAGACAAAGTCCTTTATTATATTAGAATTTCTGCCATTCAGTAGTATAGAGAGAAATAATAGCCATTTTTTTCAGGATGATGGATTGGAGAGGCAGAAATCTGCAAGGCTCTGTCTTCTTTCTCATTCTGTTCAATATTTTGTGCCTATTCTAAGGAAGATTGTGAGAATTCATTGTTTTGCGCCCTTGCCCCCTGCTTTACCTGCAGCAAATTAGGGTTTTTTGTTATGTTTTAGGCCTTGTGACTGGTTGTGCAAGAGGGTTGTTCGTGACGTTTTAAGAATGGGATAGAAAAACATTTTTCTAGGGTGGTTTATATAGTAATGATCCTGCCCTGAGCAGGCCAAGATGCCCTCCAGGGCTAAGTACAGATAGTAAAAAAGCCCAAGGCTGAACTGATTCAGTTTTTGCAGGTTATTCTAAGCTGCAAAGATTGAACCAATGAGCAAATGAACAGACATTCACTTCTGGTTCAGGAAATGCAGCCGCATGCCTTCAGTGCCTCGAGCCAGAAGCCAGGAAGCACTAGAGCATGGCTATCTGGCATGTAGCCAGCATAGGCTGTATGTTCGCTTCCTCTTTCTGCTGCCCCTGAGGTCTCTGGGATTTGTAGTCCAGAATCACAGCAGAAGGAATCTGCAGGATTGCTCATCACTTCCTCTTCCTGCTTCCAAGTGCCTCTGGGATTTGTAGTGCACAGTCACAGCCAGCACTAAGTAAGCAAGGCAGAGCAGCTCTGTACTTGGGAGAAGGGAAATTTAACTCCCCTCCTTTGCCCCAGACTCCAGCAGGGGTTTGCCTATGGGTGGAGGAGGGTCAATGAGCCAGCCAGTGAGGCAGCTCTCACTGCTCCAGATAGGGATCAGAGGGGTGGTGCCAGCCATACTATCTGAAGCAGACAGCCCAGCCCAGCCCAGGATGCAAAACCTGGAATGCAGGGGGATTCTGATTTAACTTGAACCAGGAAGGGGTCTGGGACAGAAGTTTCATAAACCAGTTTGACCTAAATCAGTTAAGTCTGATACTACATTCAACTAGGTTTATCTTAAACCAGTTTCAGCCATTTTGAAACTGCTTTATGTGCTCTGAACTTCTATTCTGTTACAGGTTTAAACCAGTTTCTGATCACTTAAACCCGTTTATGTGTAATTTCTATCACTAGCCCTAGGGTCCCTTCTAACCCTACCTTTCTATGGTGATTAAATAGTAGTATATGATGACTCCTAGCTGTACATTTTATTCTCATGCAACAATAATACTCATTGTTCTCATCCAACAAAATGATTTAAGATAGAATACCACTTTCTAGTTCTGGAAGAACCTAACAGAGATTAGCATTAGGCACAGTAACTGCTAGCTGAACTGAACCTGGATAGGACAAAAGTGGTACTGGTAGGCACAGAAACAGATTTCTTAATTTCTCATGATGGATTGCCTTTCTTAATAACAAAATCCATTTCTTGCTTGCCCAGAGAATAAAATGGTTAAAAATAAAGGAATAAATAAAAATCTACTATGTCAATAGATGCTGAAAATATCAGATATTAGGTGGATCAAAATATCAGAAATTAGGTGGATCTAGATTACCTCTTTATATATAGTTGAGATTGAGGGTTCAGTCATTATAGTGACCTCATTACAGTGACCAGGCATTTATATCCTCAGCCAGATGAATATAGTATATTGTTATTGGAAGCTGCTCGTGAAAAGCACTTAGCAGCTTCAATTAGTGCAGAATGTAATGACCCATCTCTTCACTGTGGCAAGACACTGCAAGCATAGAACATGAGTGATCCATGGTTTTCTCTCCAGTATCTGCTTACTTCCAAGTGCAGTTCAAGGTGCTGGTTACTACAACACTAAATAGCCTGAATTTCAGTTTTATAAAACTGTCCCAACACAGGAGCAACAATGACTGACAGTTCATGAGGTCAAATTCTCTAAGATTTATAACAGGTATTCTGATAGAGGGGGGACTCAGGCCTCCAGAGCCTCCAGTGTATAGTATATTTTAGGGGTGTGTGAAGTGGGCCATATTCGATTTGGAATTGGATTTGGCCCGATTCAGGGGACAGTTATTCACTTTGTTGATTTAGATCACTGTCCTGATTCAATTTGGCTGAATCTGAATCTGAAATTTCGATCCTGATGTGGAGAATCAGCAATTTGGCCATAGACACGGCTTTAAATGTTTTTTTCTACATACTTCAAGGTACCAGGCACAGCTCGTGAATGCTCAGACAGTGGGGTGGATGGAGCGTCCCACAGAAGCATGGGGCAGGGCCTCCATGTGCTCAGTGGTGGACCCCCCCCATGCCCCTCTGGCTCAGCAATCAGCCATGGGAGGACCCCAGGTACCCCCCCAAACCCAGGAGGCACCAGTTGCTGAGCCCAGCTGGGTGGCAGGAGAGGTCCCCCGCGCGCTCTGCGGTGGACCCAGAAGTGGACCGGAAGTGCTTCCACTTCAGGGTCCACCGCCAAGTGCACTGGAGACCACCCTGTGCTCCTGTCAGATGCTTCATCTGCCCCAGCATCTCAGTGTTCATGAGCCACCTGGTACCTTGAAAAGAAAAATGTAGAAAAATCATTTAAAGCTGTGCCTATGTCCAAATCATCGAATCTCTCTGAATCTTTCTGAATTGATTCAGAGCGTTCCAGTTCAATTTGGAAAGATTAAAGGGTCCCCCAAATTGTTCAGATTTGGAGATTCAGCCACTGAATCGGGCCAAATCTCCACTGAATCGAATCGGGGACCGAAGCTTCACACAGCCCTAGTATATTTGCTTGGAAAAGCTTTTTATTGATTGATTGACAGATTGATTGACTTGTTGGGATAAGAAGTCTCTGTATGTGTAAAGTGAAGCAGGAAGCGTGGAGTTATAAAACCCTCAGACTTACATACTGCTACCCTAGAAATGACCCTGTTTAATGATAAAACCACATGGTTGCTTTAGGAATGTGTTCCTATAGACATTATGAAACCAAACACATTTTCTACATATGAAAAGTCAAAATGAGACAAAAGAACAATTCATTTATATATCAATGTCATATTTCCAAAATACTATGAAACACAGCATTTGTTACCATTAGATTTATTTACAGTTACTCCATTTATCTCCTCTCAGCAACTCAAAACTATCATGTGCATGTTTAGGAATCCTACAAGGTTCATATCCAAGAGCCCTAGAATTGTTGTGTATGAACACCCTGGGTAAAATCCTGGCCCTGTCAATGTTTATGGCAGTTGTGCATTTGAATTCAAAGGGGCCAGAATTTAATTCCATATCTTTATGTGGATTTTTTTCTTTAGATGACACTTTTTTTTTATATAACAGGGATCTCTCTTTTGGGACTGATTTGGATGTACAATATGCACTGAAGAGAAAACATGATTTCCAGCTCACTCTTGTAAAAAAAAATAATAATCATCAAGTGTCAAATATAGAATAATGAAAGCAGGCAGAAGCTGAGAGTGCATTTTCTTTTCTTCAGTTCAGCTGTTGCAGGATTGAGGATGGAGATTTCCAGCTGCCCAGAGAGACAAATTAACTGTATAGGTTGAGTCATAACAACTATCCAACTTTTCCATTTCTGCTTCCAGTTCATAGTCTTGTTTGTTCTGAAACCTAGCTAATACAAAAAAGGTAAGAAAAAGCAAATTAATTAAGTTTTAGCATCTTATACTGACCTATTCGTTAAGAAGAACATACTATTGCAACTTGACAAGACCCTTCACAAAACCCCCGATTCTGGCATTCGAAGACTTTCATGAAACAGGATAGGCCATCTCATTAACTCACAGAAGTTTGCTTCTACTTTTGCCACTTCTATTCAGAGCAAGCATCATTAATCAGTTTTTCATTAGTATGGGTGGCTGTATCTTGGCAGCAGCATTCAAATTGTTCAGTGCTAACAGTTTAGACATATTCTCACCTCTATACAGAATGGTGATTTATCAGTACTGCAAGGGGAATTAATTAGAGAAGAACCATAGGGTTCACAATATAGTCATATTTTAATTGATTTAAAATTTCTACTAAAAATACCTACAACAAAGTTTGACAGACTGATGTAATTAAATGCATGCCTCATAGTTTTTTAAACTTTAATAGGAAGTCAGTTTCAGGCAGTGTTTCAAAATCAGATCCCATTTGACTATGCTCTTTACCATAATTATAGATAAATAATGGAAATCAATGTAAAGGCAAGAACAGGAGCTACAAAAAATGATCCTGCTTGAATCATTCATTAATATAATCTTTTATGTAGTATGTGAATGAATCAACACTAAGTGGTCTTTTGTACTTGTTTTCTTGAATGAGAACCTTTAATGAAACTGCAACTTGGAAGATAGTTTCACGAATGCAATCTGAAATATAATATTTCTTCAATACATATCAATTTCAAAGCAAAGCCTTTTCTTTAAGATGAATGGAGCTCCCTTATTAAATCATCCATCCTTTCCACTCAGGCATGAAATCATTGTAACATGCTTGAGAAAAGATAACAGTTTATTACACAAAATCAAGAAAGAATAATGTATTACTATATTTTTCAGGAAATATGTTCAAGTGGGATCGTTGCGTCTGTTTAACTCCTCTACTTTTCCTACTTTGATGGTGAAAGTTTTATGGCATAAAATACAGATCAAGTGAAAGGAAACTCTGATCGCTAGTAAATTTTGCCTCTGACATAGCTGGGATATAAAAATATGTTGGATGTCAATTTGCATGAATACTGAATATTGAAAATAAAGAAGACAGGATAGCGGAAGAACAATAAAATGGTGCAAAGACTTTAAACAAGAAAAACTAGATACTTTTAACAAGTTTCCTAATTAATATAGTGTCACGCCTAATATAATTGTTATAAATGGCACTATACTGACACCTAGTGGTAGTGGTATTGCTGATGTGGTACAGTAAAAATGGGTAGCCAGTAAAACTCTAGACCACATATCCAAGAAATCATCAAGAAAATATCTTTGGATAATCTGATTCAACAAATGCCTGAAAGGCTATTGGGATGTCCTTCCCATTCACTACCCACAGTGAACACAATGGCATATTTTCATATTGAACACAGTGATGCATTTTCATAGTGTCGAAAGTTCACAAAGGCCTAGGAGACAGAATGACAAAACTCATTTGGGGAAAAGTTTTGAGCACAACAGGGATTATACAAATAGATTATGAGACTGTTCCAGGTTCAGCATAACTTATGCATGTGCTCTCACACATGCACAGATATGCAGAAAAAAGTTTTACCTGGTCAATCTACGATAGTCACCATAAAAAGTCAACATTTACCCACAGTTTCTATGCAGAGGCCTGATACTTTGTACAATGAAATCAATATAAAAATGCTGGCACTCTGCAGCTTCTACCAGTCCTAATTTAGGGAAATACTGAACTCTCTCAGATATGTCAGTTTGGTAACTGTGAGTAAAGACTGATCAGTCAGTCCTAACCATTTTCTCCACAGTATACCTTTAAATGCATTGAAACTCCTTTAGCTTTTAACTACATTGGAACTTGTTTTCCAGTGCAGCAGAAGTTTGATAATATCAATCATTGATGCTCTTGGAATATATTTTTAAATATACCCTAATCTGTTTTTCTGCAGTCCCCTGTGACAAAATCCTTGTCTGCCACACAAGAGACCTGGCTTTGATTTCTGGACACTTATACAGCTGTGGCCATGGAGGCACCAAATGTCTGGACTCAGTCTGGCCTTTGGATTCTGTCTCAATGGCATAAACGAGTGATTGAAGGTCTGGGCAGCCTCCTCTCCTCTATATTCCTGCCTAGGAATTTGAGTTGAAGGGTGACCTCTCACACATACACCATGATCTGGAAGGATCGACGATTGCCAAACTATCAACCTGTTTTCCTATTTCCAATAAGACCAGTTTATAGCACAAATTGTAGTACTTACCATTAGCTGACAAAATATGTTGATGTACAGAATTGAATGAGATCTAGATCTTGGATGAAATCCAGGCTCCATGGGAATCAATGGTAGTTTTAACTGTGACAATGAGGTGAGAAAAATCTTACTTACTGTCAGAATAGAAGGACAATGGAACAACCTCCACAAAGAAAACCTTCACTGGAGGTTTTCAAAAGCAGGCTGAAAGGTACTTGTCTGGAACAGTATAGGAATAACACATCCTATGTTCATGCAGAGGGCTGGAATAGATGATCTGTGAGGGTCTTTCCAACCCTATACTTCTAAGATTTCCCCTTTAAATTGTTAACTAATTGAAATAGGTTTCTGATATTGTCTCAGTTAGTTCCATTTAAAACACATTGGACTTCAAGTCTCTTCACATTCATTGTGACTCTATATAGATACAACTGCATTGACTTCAGTGGAGTTGTTTCTGATTTACAGTGACAAGAGATTGAAATCAAGTCCAGCAATAAAGATGCTATACAAGTACATGCAGCTAACTGATATCCAACACAAACATCAAAGGAGAGATGTACTTGTTTGGAAAAAAGGTGTAAAGGAGATCATACTTTGCTATAAAGATGTGCTTAGGACAATTTACTGCACAATAGAATAGTAACTCTCCCTATAATTTCATATGTTTTATTAAGAACTACTATATATATTCATCCCATAGTTTCTATCCAAGATGAAATAAGGGAAACTACTAAGTAGTTCTTCATTTTGGACCTATTTAAATTGTTTGAAACCTGTACTACTTAACTTTATTTGTAAATTCTATTTGGGAGACTGATTTTTTTTTATGGCACAAAAAATAATCTGTGTTGCATTTACACTGATCCACAGCTGAAACAGTAGACTTGCATGGATCCCAGGTCAGGAAAGCTCCAATGTTGTATGAGTTTATAATAATACACTAAAAATATATATTATTTTGCTGAAGATGAATAGATCATGTCCTACTGTTTTAAGGCTTTAGGGTCAAACCTTTACAAAGGAAAGCATCAAATTTTGAAATTATTTACCAAGGTTGAGAAAGTTTTGGTCAAGTGGCTTATGCATGCATTTCATATTAATCCACTGAGAAATGAACCTCTTCAAAATATAGCCTCTGGGGATTGTTCAAATGTGTAAGGAAGCTGGCAGTTTAACTGGCAAAAATACAAGGTTTCTTCATTTTCAAAATATTTCTTCCTTGAAGCACTGTATTTTAAGGAAGACCTTCCATGGTGATGGTTTTTCCTTTTAAACAGAAAACTGCAAAGTATTGTTAGGAGGAAAAAATCACTTCTAGCAGTAAAGAAGGTAAGAAGAAATTATCTTTAAATGCTGGAAAGGCATCGAAGAAACAATAGAAAATCCATGCATTTTAGATCTAGCTGATGCTGCATCCAATGAAAAATAGCGCGGGAAATAAAATGGAAGATTTTGGCAAACCATTTCTAAGTTCTAGCAAGAGGCAGAGTATACATCCCACTCATTATTTCACTTGAGATTGATGCAAACAGGTCACAAAAATGATATTTCGTTTCTGTTTGTGTTAAGGTGTAGAATGTTTCACCCCTCTTTTTTTAAGTCCCTTTTTTAAGTCAGGTAAGAATTCTGCACCCGTCATTCCCCTCTGTGCTCGGCAAGACCTCCATTCTCCAGAGTGCTGCAGCTGCGGGCTGACCCAGAGGTGGGGAAAACTCCAGAGCTGCTCCTGACCCTCTCCAGCTGGGCTGCACAGAGGATAGGCTCAGTCAAGGACAGTGGCAGTGGCAGTGGCAGTAGCAGTGGCAGTGGAGAGATTCCTCCTTCCTTTCCAACCCAACTGGTGTTCCCTGGTAGCCCAGCAGCAGAATTAGGGAAGAGGAACCTGCCCACAGCCACTGTCCCCATTCAGACTTGGCTCCCCATGTAGCCTCCCCACAACCCTAGCAGCAGAAATGGCTGGGATATGGGAGAGTCTAGAAGTGTAAGTAAAGAGGGCTTTGAGGCCCACCCTGCTCCTGGGCCAGCTAGAGACAGTGGTAAGGGTAGGCAAAAGAGAAGAGGAATGGAAGGGGAGGGCTGTGCTGGTGGGCACAGAGGAGAATGTGGGGAGGGGATGCAATACTTTACTTGCTTTGGGCATATAACAATGTCTCTGGCTGCTAGTCCTGAGACATGGTCTACCTCCTGAATGGGAAGGGGGGAGCCTGGGAGTGGGGGTACAGACACCCCTGCAGCACTAGGCAGAGATGTGGGGCAGAAAATTTTGCAGAAAATATTCCAGTGCTTAATTTTTTCGTGGGAAATTTTCAGTTTCTAAAAATTCATGGTTTCATAAAATTTGTTAGTAATAATGAATGGATGCCAATACAATATTAGGCAAGCTTGTGAGTTTCAAAGTTGTAATTAATGTTTTTCAAGTGATTATCCCTAGGAAGTGTGTAAGAGAGCACACATATGTTTTATTGATTTGTAAACAGGACAGTAAATACACTCACATAATAATCCAAACCAAAAATCAAGTTATGAATTCGCCTAATTGGCTGTGCAGGTGAAATCAAAACCAAAGCATGGCATATCATGCAGAGTTCTTTGGGTGTGCTAAAATCAGTGTATCAACAGTTTTCAGTGCCTTGGTTTTTTTTCTTAAATTTAAACAAACAATGTAAAGGAAGTACATGCTATTGTGTACTGTCTTTACATTTTTACAAGTATTCCAATAAAAATAATTTCTTTACACATAAAGCTTTGAATGTGTTTGAATATAAGATTTTAACCACGTTAAGTGTGCTGTATTTAACATTTTTCCTACTCAAATATTTCAGTTCAAATACTTGTGGCTATTGGGACATAAAATTTACATGGGAGTACGTTTTTACTTTTGTTTACTAAATATAAGTCAAATAAACATGCTAAACCAGATCATGCTCTATTTAGAGCATTGGAAAATTTTCCGGAATATGTTCCAATTCACATTTCTGGCACTAGATGCTTATCCCACACCCCTGTTTAAAATCCTGAATCTGCCTGTGTTTACTATCTTGTTTTTCTAGTCAACAAAGAATAAGAAAGAGAAGTTTGTGCTCAAAACTTGTCTAAAATCTCTCCCACCATGCAGATGGTCCAATAAAAGATATCATCACCCAAAAATATCCTCTCTCAGGAATAACAAGTCATATAAAGAATGCTGTTTCCTTCCTCTTTGTTTTTTTTTTTCAAGGTAAAGTTAATGTTACTAATGAAAAAGTGACAGCCTATAATCAGAGATAATTGAAAATAACTCTGATTCCATCTGATGATTTCTCATTTGTTGCTGGAAATTTTTAACAATGGAGAACATTAAGGTGACTAATTTGAATTTTTTTTTCTACTGTCTTTAAAATACGTCTTTGTATCCACCATTTCAACGGCCAAAGGAATAAAATATGATATTTTCTTTCATATACAATACTAATCTAACACCTGCTGAAATCATTAGAGTCCCATTGTTTTTTTTTTCAATTAGTAATCCTCAAGATGGACTTAAGAGTATTTCAGAGATATATGGATAGGTAAGCTATATCACCCTCTGCTATGAGTCCTCACTGTTCTCACAAGCTAAGTACTCTCAGCTCTTTCAGTGGCAGAAAATAAGTTCATAGAACACATGCAGGAAGTGATATCAATGACTAGCAACAGTATTTGCTCAGACTCAGGCCAGGTACAGGCATTCAGTTTCTACTGGAGAATCAGTGTTCTCCTGGTAGACACCCAAAAGTAGACAGACGTTCAGGATTTTTCTTTCATAGCAAAAGTGGCTGTTCCAGGAAAAAAAAAAAATTAATCCTGCAAGAAGCAATGTTAATGACTACCAGGAGAATTTCTCCTGAGAGACTGAAAGCTTCATGCTTTCCATTAGCTTAACTCTGCCTGGGGACCAGGAGGTGAGGAGAGCAACAGCCACCATTCCCTACCACTTCCCCAAACTAGGCAGTCCACAGCAGGGCAGCAATTTAAAACCTGGAAGCTACAGAAAGCTTGGTGATGCAGCTTCCAAGTACCAGCTTTTAATCACCATCCTGCTACTTGGCTGGGTGGCAGAGCAGGAAGGGGGAGCTGGAGCCAGGCTGGGGAAAGCCTCTATGACTAGCTCCTAGGCCCTCTGGCTTTTAAATTACTGTTCCCACCACTACCCCCTTTCCAAGCAAGGGAAACAATAGGCTGTTAATTAATGGACTCACCTAAAGGCAGAGGTGGCCCTGGGAGCAGCCCTCTAATACTCTTTGGCTAGAGAGCTCTCCAGTGTAGCTCTTCAGCCCTGGGGCTGGAGGAATGTCTGTATAGTCCAGCTCCCAGGCTGTTTTCCACCTGGAAAAATTTTCTTCCAGTAGAAATGAAGATCTGTACGCAGCCTTAGTTCTGAATTACAGGGCAACTTGCTGTTGGAGGTACCGTATTTCTGTGAAAAAACAAAAGAGGTATCTGTGCGGGCCGGGAGCGGTCCGAGGCCCTTTTTTCGTGCAGCCGGCTGTGGCCAGCAGCCCGGACACGCTGGGTCAGGGAAGGCAGGCAGCACGCTAGAATTAGGCACGGACGCTTAGTGGTTGACTTAAGATTATTTTACTTACACCAAAGATGGTCGCGGTGCAGGCAGGAAAACTTGCTTAAGTTGCAGTTACAAAACAAAACAAAACTCGAACCTGCAGAACATGAGGGTACGTCGCAATGGGGTTTCGGCGATGGGAAGATGAACAAAATCCTCGAGAGTACGTCGCAATGGGGTTTCGGCGATGGGAAGATAAACCTGCAGGACTCAAACCCGGGTAGAGCTCTGGATTCACTCACACGAAGTTTGCTAGGCTCCGTGGAACTTTGCGCGCAGGGAAGGGTACGTCGAGGGATCAGGCGGCGACGGGGAGAGGCGAGAGGCTGATCAGACCCCTATAGCCTTCTTGAGATACACGCTGGGTCCGATAGGCTCCGCAGCGCTTAGAGATCTTCACGAGACGTGAAGTTCTCCTCCTCCTGATAGTCGTGGAGTCCTCCAACTTGGGCGGAAACCGCTCAAGCCTCTTATAAGGCTAGCAAGCCAATCGCTAGCCACCACATAGGAATAATTTAGAACTGGCCAATAGTGGGGCACAAATTTAAATGCAAATGGCAGGAACTCCTTGCAGCGTGCATCTCTCTTTTTGCAACAAAGAAATGCACCCTGCAAAGAAAGCTACGAGTGGCAGGAAATAATTCAGCAGTGCTGAAGCACACACAAACAAAAATCACACCCTTGGGTTGTAACAGTATCCTAAAGTTTTCACTGAAAAAGTATTGACATTTTTTCTAGCCTATTTTGCATGAAATAAATTTGAATATGCAGCTCTATAAAAGCCTTTCCATGATTCAAAGTGTGTTGAAGGTGTGAATTGTGGTGAACCAGGAGTTGGAGGGGAAAGCTCATGATCAAACATGCTGATGCCTAATCCTTCATGGTACCTCAAACTGCATATAGAAGTATATCCAGCTGTGGAGCTACTCTGCCACCCATTGGTGAGCAGAAGGGGACAGATGATTATGAGAGCTAAATGGCTCTCAGGACACCCCCTATTTTAAGATGTCCCAGGCATCCAAAGACCATCTTCCCATATTGTTGCCATTGTGCTTGAAAATCTGTACTCTAAGCATCAGCAAAATTGCTAAATATACTTGATAATTTGGCTAGGACAGTATTTAGGTTTGTTCAATTTAATCTGTTTTGTTATTTTTTTTCTATTGACTTTCTTGTTCTATTATGTTTTATGAATGAATTTGGAGGTATTTCATTTAATTCAGCAGCCACTGAAGTGAGTGTAAAGATACTCACTGATTTTCAGTGATCTTTGGGTCAGATTCATAATGATCTAGAGATTCCTTATTTTCCTTCCATCTTCCTTTTCTTTTTTTTTTTTTTGCAAAACCCTAGGAACTTCTCTCTACAGTTCACATTTACCAGGGCTCAGACTACATCCTGCTGAGTTCTATGGATCTAGCTCCATCTGAGAACTCAGGTCATCAAGCAAAGGCCACTGGCATCAAAATAATTCATATCTCTGTAGATAATACAAGCTAAAAAGATTTTAAGTCAAACTACAATTCAAAAGAAAAAAAATAGCTTTCTGCAACCTGATTCATTAAGTAAAAAAACACTTTCTGCCAGCAGCATTAGTAATTGCCTGTGAGAGCAAAATTGAGCAAACAGGACCATGTAGAGTTGATGAATAATTTAATTTTGAAGTGAATTTGATTTGACTGTTTTCTTAACCCTATTGTGCTTATTGCACAGAAATATCTTAGTAAATTAGTTTATGGGTAGGAGTGTTAACCAAAATAGATTATCTAAAATGCATAATTACAATTATTTGCACAGGCAATCTAATTCAGAGTTATGATTATCCACATAAAGAATCCATGGGCTAGATTTTCAGAAATGCCTAACTCATACTGAAGCTCACAAAAGATGTTCAAAAGTGCCCAGAACTCAGCAACAACCAGTCTTCTTTGATAACAGTAGTAGGTGTTGAACAACTCTGGACACTTCATTTATATGTCCAATGCAAGCTGACCTCTTCAAACTATAGGTATCTAAATGGAAATACTAAAACTCTGGTCAGATATAACCTTGGCATCCAATCAAACTGACACTTGAAAATTATCAAATTCTACTCAAGAATTTTTGGCAAAGAAAAATCCAGTGAATAATTTTAAGGAAGTTGAATATTATTTGCCTGGACCTATGAAAAACTGAACAACACATGATACCAATGCAGTTCTAGTTGGATGACACAGTGAGATTATCTGCTGCCAAGAATTTATGCTTATATTTATGTTACTGTGACTTAAATTGTGGTTTTATGGTTCTAGCCACCTATTTTTCTACAGACTTCTCAGGTTGACACCATCTTAGACACATGACTCATAGGGTGCCTACAGACATTCAGGCCCTTGCTCTAAGTTATGGCACTTTACATGAAGTGCCATGAGTTAAAGCCCCTCACCCCAAGACATGCGTCTGTTTTATCAGGGTAGATCAAATCTGTCTGTATCTAGCTGGGGGAGGGGAGGGGGGGGGGGGGAGGGATATCACTTGTGCCTGTACCCATCTTCTAAAGTTCTAGCCAAAATATTTTCAAAAGCTTTAATACCCATACCAGGTAGTGGCTCCACAGGAATGGGTGTTTCTCTTCTTAATCTTGAACCATAGTTGAATGCATCTGAGCATAATGTGGTTCAAAACTGAAAAGAAAGCTTACTTGGTTCCATGTCTTTATGTAGGGAGAAAGTTTGTACCGTGTGTGTGTGTGTGTGTGTGTGTGTGTGTGTAGGGGGAAGTTCCCATCTCTTCATACTGTAGGTTGCTTATAATGTTTAGAACTGGATTATAGGGGTTTTATTTTCAATTGTCTTCTTTTAGTACTGAAAAGACTTGAGGTAGTTGGAAGCTTTCCAACAGCATGTTTTTCTATCCAAATGCTGATTTGTTATTCTTCCCCAATCCCATCCTTTTAAGCATCTCATAGTGATTTTCAAAGACTCATGCCAGATGCTATATTTAAAATGTAATCAAATGCATTAATACATTGTAGCATGCCACATATTGAAGCAATGTATCACCCAGTAATGAGCTGCAAAAATGGTGATCCAGCCTCAAAAATCTTATTAAATATCAAATAATTTTGCAATTTGTTTGCATCACACTTTAATTTGACACCGTGGCATATTACACATAGAGTGATAATGTTTGGCCATGTCCTTCAGCATCTCAGGGAGGATTGCTTTTTTCCCACCTGCTTTTCCTTTCTGCAAGGGGACTCTCATGCTCAACTCTGGTGCACTAAGGTATCTCAGCAGGAGATGTCATGACTCCCAGTCCCTTCTCCCTTTCCCTAACTTGCCCCTTTCCCTAACTTGCCTTCTACGATGCCCCTCTATGGAACATTTTAGCACCTTTTCCTTGGTGAGAGCTAGAGTGTAAACAAACCTAATTACCTAATGTGCTTTATTTGCACACAATAGAAATGTGTTGGGAAGAGAGGAAACTGCAGGATGGAGAGAGAAGAAAAGAATCCATGTTCAAAAACACCTCCCAAGGTACCCTAGCAGAGTTTGAGCCCCATAGCTCCTGCCTCTGCCCCCAACCCCCACCCTTTATGAGTCTTTCCTGCTCTGCACAAGAGTAGGGAGAACAGCTCCTCCTCCCAGGGGAGCTCAGTTGAGGAGATCAGAGCTTACATCTTATTAACAGTACAACTGAATAGTGGGAATGACAGACCCTGCCAGCAGCAATCCAGCTGCCCTTGTTGGCAAGTTCTGGTAGATCAAGTTTCTAGAGCACTTTTATCCCCTCTGGTTAGCTTGCCCTGTGAACATGAAGCAGGTCGCATGGAGCAACAGTTTCACTGAGCAGCATTACCTGTTGCTTGATGGAAATAACATCAGCCAGGGGCCAAATAAAGTTTCTTAGTAAAAGGTGTAGCCAGTAGCAAAATTCCAAACTGATGCCAGGATTTCAACCTAAATCTTTGTCTGTTGAAAGAAAATGTCTCCAGTCTCTAGCCCTGAGTTTAATCACCAGACCCTGTATTTGCTACTTAATAGTTCTGATCCCTAACACTAACAATAGCATTTCTTGCATTTGTGCAGAGAGTTGCACTAAATGACATTCGAGGTCCCTTTTAACCCTATGATTCTATGCTTATAGAACATTATGTTTTGCATCTTTCCTATAGGCAAGATAAGAAAGCTCAGCGATCGTAAAATCTAGACGATGCCACCATTCCATAAATGAGTTGTAATTTTTTATAAAAACTAGTGTAGAGATGAATTAACTAACAGTGGGATTTAAGTATAATGACAGTAATAAGGAATTCTGCCATTAAGTATATCAAGGCAAAAGACCCTGCGTGAATTTCAGCACATATCAAATTCATATACTGACATCTCTTTTTCCCACATCATTTTAACCTGCATTGCCCTTCAAGCAATGAGGGCTTGACAGAGCTCTCCTGATTGGTAGTAAATGTTTAATTGAGGCGTGGCATACTTCCCTCAGGATTTGGCATGCTGCTTTCGTAGGACTCCTTCAGCTCCTGCCAGATAAAAACCATGCTCAAAAATGCCTTTTTCCAAGAAAGCAGAGAAGAGTCTACCAGAGTAAGCTCCACATATTGATGTCAATTAGTTCATATTTTCCCCTGATGTTCCACAGGGGAAAAAAAATCTCATTTATATTTAATTTTCCATTGACTTAATTATTTCACTATGGAGCTAGCTGTATTCTAGCCACTTATTTCATGTCCTGCTGCCACTCCCATCCTCAGGACATTTAGCTCTGGCTCCAAATACTTAGACTTTTCTCTGAGACTTATGTTCTTTCTGCCTCCCTCCCTCTCCCCTTATTGCCTCCTGGTTGCCTTTTAGACTCAGATTCCAAAAGGCCCTGGAGTTTTTGCCTAATCTTAACTATAATGGTAATCCTATTCATATTCAGCAAACCACTGAAATGTGTGCATCAGCACCACTGAAAGAAATGGTATATGAGCACATGCTTAAAGTTATATATGTGCTCAAAGGCTTTGCTGAACAGGAATAAATAAGCCCTACTTGAATTTTTTGGTTGAACTATACCCTTTCATTGCACCCTTTTCACAGGGGCTCTAAACTTCTCACTACTCTAGAAAAGTATCAATACATATTGAGAACTGGAAGCAAAAGTGGGGAAACAATCCCCATTTAAGCATGGGACAAACAAGATGCATGATGCACAATTCCACTAGCCATACCTCCTCTTTTTGTAATAGCCCATGCCCCATCACTTGCTTATCTTATTTAGATTGTTAGTTCCTTAGGTCAGGGACCTTTTCTTTCATACTTATATTTAATGCAACTTATACAATACTAGTAATAATATTTTATATCATTTCATTTTATCATTTCATACATTTTATTTTATGCATATTCCGCAGCTTGCTGCTGATTATATTTCTTATTTTGTGGAGTAGCTGTTACCTGGAACTTCAGTATTAAAAGTGATATATTGTGGTTGGTATTAAGGATTCTTATATACAATTAAAATATTTATGTGTGTATAAATGTCTCTTCTCCCATCATCACTCATGTAGGGCTCCCTCTGATATCAATATAAGCTATATTTTTGTATGCCACCCAAAAGAAACTGAACTCCAACATGAGTGTTACTATTGCAAGGAAGATGGAATGATTATGGTCAAAACTAAGCTGATATTTCCACTGTTGATGCCAGTGTTTCTAGTTTTATTATTTTGGCCTGTCAACGAATGAAAATGGATTGTACAGATGGCTTTTGTTTTGTTTTGTTTTCCTAGATCCATTGGCTTCGTTTTTATATACAAACCAAATCAGGTCCTCTGTATATGCATTCTAGACAAAATAGCTCCAGTTAAAAAAGGAAGTGGAAATGCAAATCTACATTTGACACCAAATGAGCCCTATTCCTGAGAGCATTTTAAAAAAAGAAATCTTGTTGAGATCTTCAGAAACACTGTAGTGGTGCAGTACTAATCAGAGGCAGCCCTACTTTGGATCCGAACTACTACTCATTTTAAATAAAAATACCCATCATCCCATTTGAGAGTGGACTTAATTACATATCTGGCTGTTAAATAGATGCTAAAGATTTCAGGATATCATGGTGCCCTTAGGGCATTCATATTTGCATATTACAATGATAAGAAATATAAATAGAGCGTTGGAACTTTGGACAAAAAATATTAGTAATGGGAACACTAATATTTTAGTGTGTGCCTTGGTTTTCTTTGCCAAAAGTAAAAATAAAAAATATGCCATACATTAGAAAACTGACTATTTTTTGACAGAAAAATTATATTGTTGCATTCAGGTACTAAGTTCCTCTGGATATCGAATGCTTTGGCTCCATGCCTTACCAAATATATTAATCATTAACTTTTGCTATGAAAAACACAAGGAAATGTTTAAGGCTTTAAGGATGAGATATGCCTAGGCACTCACGTAACTCTGTCCTCACCCCCAAGTAAAGTCTTTTTCTGCCAGGGGCTGACAAACCACCCTTAACTCCACCCTGTGTTCAGGACTTGCATGACACATGGTTGTCCAGCAGAGGGCACCACAGCACTGAATGATTTTTTTTTTTTTTTTTTTTGCACAGTATACCACAAAGAAAATATGTATTTCATCCATGTACAGTAAGCTGAGTACATAGATAAATCACACTATTTTGTATACTTCTTTGTTTTGAAGAGTCTTCCAGGGTAAGTAATATTGCACAGTGTTGTGGAAGTCTCTATTTTTTTCACTCAAAAACCACATGCAAACGAGTTGGCCCTTGCTGTCTCTTGTCATCTGATGTTACAAAGCAATCTACACTGTTTGTGAGCTACAGAACACATACTGACAAAAGTAGTAGTTTCCCTGGTAACAGGAACCATATGAAAGCTCTCGGAACATCTCCTCCCCAGGAGTTAATTTGTTTCAGATGGGAAAGGTGATTACTTATGTTATAAGAAAACGAAAAACAGCTGAGCTATTAAAAGATGAAATCATAAAGAATAAGCAACACTATTTGTTCTAGTTCTACTCTTTTCATTTACATTCCGTATGTGTATGTTTGCATGTATGCACACGTGTGCATATGTGCATATGAGCTAAATATCAGTATGAATTTTATTGTATGGCTGTCATCCCATTGATGCTAATATAACATTGTAGTGAAGCCAAGTTTAAAGGACAGCATAGACAACCTAAGTCAAGCAAAAAAGGATGCTTCTAGTATCAGAAGAAGCCCAGATATCCCAGAAAGGCTATCAGAACCCAATCCAGAAAGCATTACAGGACCAGGATATATTATCAGAACCAGAGGGCTATGGAATGCAATATAAAGTGGACAAGGAAATGAACATACAATAAAAGAGCACCAAAATAATTTTGTAATTGTTAAAGTATAAATACACTAATGGGCTTGTTGTTCACCCTCGGACACAAATATGAGGCAAAAAAGGGTATGAGGATAACTGGAAGAACTTTGACTTTATCTAAAACAATGGTACTTAAATTGTAGTTTATGGTCATTAGTAATCCATGCATCACAGTTTACAGTCCTTGGACAGCTGGCTCCTTCTCTTTGTTTCCAGTTGTTAAACTGAATGAAAACACTTTAAAATACCCTAAATGCTTTCCTAATCTAGCTTTCCCAGGTGCACATGAGCAATTGCTGTATTTCTCAGAGGGACAGTTTATGATTCTGAATGAGAAGGAAAACAGACTGTACAATTATGTATGGGAGAGCAGGTGATCTGTGAAACCAAGTAAGGGAGATGCACTATAAAAAAACAAGGGAGATTGACCATAATTGTGAAACTATTTTGCCACAATTAAAATGAGCTCCATCCAAGTGAAAACTTTAAAAAACTGCAGTTCTAGGATAAAAATGCTGCACAGACTACCTGTTACTTTTCATGAGGGTAATTTTCCTTACCATTTCATTGAAATAAGGATTTTTGTGGGTTTCCAAAAAACCTCTTTTTATATATTACTACACAAAAAGGTAACAAATGCCAAACATAAATGGAACAATCTTTATGCAGAAGATTAAGCTAGTATAGTGTTTTGGGATCTATGAGATGTCAAGTACTATATAAATGCAATGAATTATTAAAACAGTGTCTGTTTTAGGTGGAAGCTAATCTGCCAGAGCTGTGGAGAGAATCACTGTAAAGACCAGTATTTGCCATTTTATTCTAGGTTTGCTTTAAACATCACTAATTCAAAATGGGGCAGGGTCGTAGTAGAACTCAATAGATTTTTTCCTTATGTTTTCATAAGCATGACACTATTTGAAAAGACATCTAGGCCAGGTAAAGACGTTTCACTTTTACTGGTATAAGTGGTATAGTATATCACTATTACTGGTACCAGTCTATACCAGTAATAGAAAAGAAGTTTGGTGGACACAGACTGATTTATAAATGACGGAACCTGCTTTAAGATTTGCACCCACCACCAAAGGGCAAATATGTGTTCTGTTCGCTACTGATCTCAACTACACAGCTTACAGAAAACTATGTAACTTACATCAGTTCTGGCTTGGGCTTTTTCAATGTCTGTAACTAGCCCTAGACTATGGGGACAGACAGAAATGACACTTTGCAATTGGCTCCTTGAAATAGCTCTAAAGTCATACCAAAACAAAAGCACAGCTGTAGAGGTCTCTGATTGCCAATAAATTAATCCTCATTGTATAAGGGTTCAGATGAAGCCATTCCTAAGCAAAGTGACTTCATTAATTTGTATGCTCTGGCTGCAAAAGCAGCCCTGCTCAGCTCCTTTCTCTGGATGGGAGGGGGGAGAAAGCAAGGGAGGGAAGTCCCTTCTGAAGGCAAGGTATGGAGGTCTTCTGGGGTTTTCTCAGCCCTGCTTCAGTAGGGATGTGGGTGGATTGGAGCCCTTCACCTCAGGGTGAGGGCTCCAGTCTACCCACCCCTGCTTTCCAGCAGGGCTGAGAAAGCCCCAGAAGACTTTCCTACCCTATCTTCATCCCCCTTCCATCCAGAGACAGCAACAGAGGCTGTGTATAGATGAAACAAGATGCACATGTGCACAACACTTCAAAGAGGGCTAAATGCTTTAATGCAGTGCTTCTCAAAGTGGTGGTCCATGGACTGGTGCTGGTCTGCGAGCCACAGGTCACCGGTCTGCAGTGAGTTGCCAGGAAAGAAAGAAATATATTTTCAGAAGCATAACATTGATATGTCATAGTGCCACAGTTCCTACGTTCCAATCCTCCAGGTGACGTCACATCGTGCGAGGTGAGGAAAGAGAAAGAAACAGCCAGTCGCGCATTTGTGTAGCACTGTTACATGCAGTTGCTGCCACCAGCTGAACCGGGCACCGGTCCCTGGCCCACTGGAAAAAAAATTGCCGGTCCACCACATCAGATAGTTTGAGAAGCACTGCTTTAATGGTGTCGGTGTTTGCATGCATCGGTGGTGTATTGAACATTAATTCCAGCCACTGTAGAAAATTTGGCAGCTTAATGCGCAGCAAACTAAAACTCCTGTGAGAAGTTTTAGTTTGCTGCCCCTACAGCTGTGGAGCGAAGCACTGGGCTCCATGCAGCTCCACAGCTCTGCAGGCAGCCCTGCAGGCAGCCTGGCAGCAGCCCAGGAAAGCAGGCTGCACCCAGGAAAAGCGGTGAGCCTGATCTTTTTTTCTTTTCTCCCCTGGAACCTTCCTTCCTGAGCTGTGCAGGGGCCTGGTGCTTCCCTCTGTGGCTGCAGTGCCCCCTGGGACCACCCAAGCCAGGTGCCTGTGGGCAGGGGCTGCCTGGAGGGGGCCCGCCACTGCCACAGAGGGAAGCACCAGCCCCTCCCCCCCACAGTCCGGGGACCGCTCCACCCACCAGCAGCTTGCCCCTCCCTGCTGGAGAGGCAGATAAGTCAGCGGGGTGTGTGCACGACACAGAGGTTTAATCAGCCCTAAATTGAAGTGATGTTTTTTAAAACCCACTGCTTCAATGTAGGGCACCTGTTTCATCTACACACCCCCAGAGCTTTGACAGTTGGGGTGGATCCAGGGGAAGAGTCACAGAGGAAAGCAGAGGAGATACAGCCTCTCTCTCTGGATTGGCTCCAATCATCCTCCCTCCTGATCCAACAGCTAACGTCTGTTGGATCAGGAGGATTGGTCTAACTCATGGTGGTTTCTATGAATTGCCAAGAGTTAGACCTGGGAGCTGCTCTTCTGTATGCACCCTGTACTTCTGACAGACTGGAGAGTTACTAATCCAAACCTCTTAAAATGTTAACTCTTCATTCTTAATAGTATCACATCAGTCTAGCTTCATAAAAAAACACAAAGCCTTTTTTCTCCCGTTAGGTGAAGGAGGTGTGATTTAATAACACATGATAGCAAAGTTAGATAGTAATTCATTAATTCTAAAACCATATTTTAAGGTAGTAATTTCAGATGTCTCTCATGTGTTTGTTTCAAGTTATGAAGAAATATACTTATATATTCCTATAATTCAGTCACACTTTTAAAATATATGAAGAATGTTATAATCTGTATTCTTTATTTTAGGCCAGCCTCAAAATAATTTGTAAACTTAAGCTAAGATGATGCAGAAGACTATGGTTGATTTACTTAAGAGCACCTTTTCAGGAAGGATATGTATTCCATAATTTGTTTAGTTTAGTTTCTGATTGCAAACAAATACGTTATTTTGTTTAAAAAGTCCTAACTTAGAATGGGGTAAAATTTTCAAAAGTGACTAAGCAGCTTACACTCTAAGTTCCCTTGAAAAAAAAAGGTCTTAGCCATATTGGACCAGGTTTTCAAATGGAATGATGTGCCTAATGATGCAGATAGGCACTTAATGGGTTCATCTACATGTGCCATTAGGAGGCAGCAATAAATGGTGGAGATTATTGCTCCACAATTAATTGCTCCCAGGAAGCTTCCAGGCACATGTCTGTACGTGCGCTCAAAGTGTAGCACATTGAGCTGGGTGTCGGCAGCCACAGCTGGCAGGGGGCCCAGGAGCCCTGGGCTCAATATGTTATGGAGGGGCTGCCTGGGACACCAAAGTGCTTCAGCATGGGGCTAACGAGCATGAAGCCCTGGCACTGAAGCATCCTCATGTCCCAGCTGGCTGGTCAGCATCTACATATGTGCTGCTGCTTGTAAATATAAGCACTTCCTGCTGTGGAGTTTAGAGTTTATTAGTTTTGTGCACCCTAATAGGGGTGCATGGGTAGGCACTGAGATATTTACTGCTCAGTTAATTAGTCAACTGGGCAGTAAAAGTCTCATGTAGACATATCCATGGAGATTTTTAAAAGTGCTTAAGCAAGTTAACATTGACATTCCATAAAAAGCAAAGGAAGTTACATGACTTGAAAATCCCAGTTGATGCTATGCTGCATATTAAGGTACCTTATCTTTGAAATCTGACTGCTAACAACCTAATGGCCACCTACAGTCATCAAGAGAATCACCACAGAGTGACTGAAACTACAAACATATAGGAGTTCATCAAGTTTCTCTTGCAGGAAAAATGTGTCCCGCAGGAGAAAGATCTTCCTTTTTTAACAATGAAGATCTTTCCTACAAGAGTTTTCCTTCCTCAGGAAAGAACACCTGTATGCTTCTCTGCCACTTAAATTCTTCCCAACCAGTCTAAGAAGGGAGAGGAGCAGTAAGGCAATACTCCCCCACATCTATCCCAAACCAGGGACTGCCCATTTGGGGAATGGCCTAGGGGCTTTGCTCCCTCCACTCTTGAAGGCCTCCAATTTGTATTTTCTGGCTGAGTTTGTACCCAAAATTTTCACTGAAATATTTTGTTAACAAGTAAGAAAGAAAGTAATTTTTTAACCTCATCCATTTAAATACAGTCCCAAGTTGAGCCTTGAACTGAAAAGCAGGGCCTCTTAAATTCTACTTCCGCATTTTGCGGCCTTTGCCAAGTAACAAAACCTTTGTGCCTTATCCGCCTTTTCTGTAAAATCAAATTAGTAATATTTTTCTTAATCAGAGGGGTGTCGTGAGGATTAATTAATACTGGGAAAGCACTGTGAAGTTGTATTTTTGGGAAGTTAGCAATTAAATATGAATGAATTACCCCAAATACCTTTGTAGATTTAAGCCTAAGAGCCACTAACCTGCCTGAGTCTTCTGATGGACAGTTATTAGCCCATCTTAATTGGATACATCCTATGGATCCTTTGTGCATTCTATCCTGGTTTGGGTAGCACCCTGTCACTGCTTTCAATGAATCTCCAAAGATAGTATCCTGGGGTCAGACCTCTTGTCTGGCATCCTTTTTGGCATGCAACTGCCCTAGGCCCTGAAGCTGATGCTAAGATCTTCCAAGACTCTCCATCCATTTTCATATATCCAGAGCTACACCTAGCTGGGATTGCACACATGTTTAGTTTAACCCTGAGGCAATCATATGACAGTTGAAGTAAAGGTTTGCAAAGGATCTTATACACATGGTGGGTGCATCTACACATGCCATTAAGGTGACATGATAAACTCTGGTGCAGTTTGCCCCAAAGTCAGCTGATCCCAGGCACAGTGTCTGCACATGTGTCTGGGACTACAGCAGTCTAATGGAGCCAACCTGAGTTGGGAGAGACTCCAGAGGTGGGGACGGAGGGTCAACCCTGGTTTCTGGGTTGCAGCATCAGGCAGTGGAGGGGAAGGGGCACCAGGAAGTGGAGGCAAATTGTGCTAAAGTGTGGGGCGAGGTAGCAGGCAGCCCCCTCGGTTTAGTATTCTTGTGCCCCAGCCAACCCCTTATCACCATCTACATGTGCATTTCAGTGCATGTAATTACTCTGCCATAGGATGGTACTGTCCATGACAGTACTATTCTACAACAGAGTTAAGTAACTTACTGTACCCTAATACTGGGACATTTGTAGACAGTGATGCTTTACTGAGGAGCTAATTAGTCAACTCTGCAGTAAACACACAGGTAGATGCACCCATACTGTGCTGTAAGACACTACAAGAGAGTTACTAATCTGTGCAAAACAAAAGATACTTGTACCCCCTTCGCTTCCACTCCGTAAGTCCTCATCAATGTAGAGAGTCTTTGGATTTACTCAATACCCCTAACCAAAGCAAAACCCCTCCTACTCCCCATAGCTCCAACTGTGTTATCTGCTTGTCATGATGGAGAAAGCATGTTCAAAGAAAGCGTATCACTTTTAACCCTGTTGTTGAACCACAACTATTTATGATGACTCATCCTTTGATGGACTTATTTCAGTTTCCTAAACTTGTGTCTGTTTTTTGACTACTTTGTATCTGCTGCAGACTGGAAGTTCTGTATCTGTAATGGTTTAGGAATAGGGGTATAGGTTGTGGTGTGTTGGTCTAAAGACAAAAGCAGTCAGAATTGTTGTGGCAGAGGCAATATCTTTTATTAGACCAATTAGATAGTTGCAAAAAAAGGTTGTTTATTTGTTTTGCAACTATCTAGCTGGTCTAATACAAGATATTGCCTCTGCCACAAGAGTTCTGACTGGTTTAGGATTAGTGCATCCTCCATCTACACAGTGGATTGAAAGTCCTTGGGGCCCTTCCTAACCCAACCACTCTATGATTCTAATCTACAATGATGGCTACATATCATAAATTATATTTCTCAACACATGAAGGAATTCATAAGTTGAGTGAAAAGACATCTCCCTATCTGTTACACTAAACATTATTATTTAATAAAATTTTAGCAGTGTTGTTGTTGTTCATTTGTTCTGTGCTGACATTCTAACTTTGAAGATTATATGTGGTTGTCACATAATCAAAGACTAGCAAGCCAGTTAGAGCATTACATTGAATAGTTAAAAACTTCGGATAGACAGTAATAAACAGTCAAGCTGAACAAGGTTTTCTATCTTGATAGCTAAGAACAGTAATTTTTTCTAAAATCAATTGAAGATGCATTCTGCCTACTTTTTCTAAGGGATGAGGGCAAGAAAATATATTCCAGCAGACTAGCTGTTGACACCATAAAGCTATTGAATGAAAAACATAATTTCAAACTAAACACTGGAGTCTTGTCACAAACTGAACACTCCATCTGGTGCCATTTAACTGAAATAACTTCTTAAGGCACCACTCCCATGAAACATACAAACTTCAAACAATGTCATTTTACTACAAATATGGGCTATAAAACTTGATAGAAAAAAGGAAACCATAAAGTCCTCAAGTTCCCTCTGAGCCTGAGCTAGAATCCAGATCTTCCTAAATTAAGTCACTTTCAACATGTTGCAATAGATCTTTAGACAATTTAAAGTCCTAAAAGATGTAAGTTTTATTTTCATAATTCATCCTCAGCTTGGCTGGGAACAAGGAAGCTACCTCCATATTTTTGGCAAGAAAAGCTTCTCTACTGTAATAAAAGTCCACTTCTTCAATGGGTGTTTGGCCAGGGATCAGGAAAAAATAACATCTGATTTCCTTTACATTTGACTTCCTTTTTTCCTTTAAGTTTTAGAAAAAAGCTCTATCTTTATCTTTGAAATCCACCTGCCAAAATATAACAGCTTTGCTAGTTCCTTTTTGATCCATTCATATGATGAAACTTTACATCTGTTTTACAAATAGTATATCTTTAATACCACTGAAACCCACCAGTTTTGAAAACCATTCCACCTTTTCTTGTCCTCAAAGATGTCAAGATTTTGGTTTTTCACCAGCAATAGCACCACTGTGGCCACCATTCTAAGACCGAATATGATTTTCCAGGATTTCCAACCTGGCTAGACAATTTTTCTTTACTTCAGTAGATATTTACCCATTGTAAAGTCCTTCTCAATTTTTGCCTTCTTGGCATCAAATTCCTTTCCTTGTCTGAATATTTTTCTACCTTATAAAAATATAATTTTATGCCATGAATCCTGACAAATTTAACGGTATTGAACCAGTCTGGTATTTATTGAATAGATAAGTCCCATGTTTTCAATGAGTTTTAACTGTATGAGAAATTCAGGTCTTACACTTACACTAATTTAAATCTGGAACTAACGAGAATGTTGACTTTCCTGTTGCTATGAATACTAAACATGAGGGTTTCCAAGCTACACTTAAGGGAAACAGTACAGCTGTTTGTTTCTAATAAACAAAGTTTGAAATATTTTATGCAGAGTGTTCTTATTCTGTCACCCCTCTGAACAACAGTAAAAAAAAGTAAAATATCCACATGGGAAATATGTATAATTCAAGTATGTCAGACTTAAACACAGCAACACTTTTGATGAGCTACTTTTCCAAGCAATGTCCAATGTCTCCATAACTGTACAGTGAACACAGTCGATGGGCCAGATTGTCTGCTTATTTGCCTCCCTTTGATATTGAAATAATCATGTAGGAAATAATCTTCAGTTTGTGGGAGTCCCAACATAAAGCCAACATATTCAGCCTGGCCCTCCTTCCCAAGCATACCAAAAAACAATTTGACCCTAATATTTCATTTTACTTGTCACAACCCAGTTAATCAGTGCCCATGCCACTAGCAAGAGATACCATTCAAGTAGTCAAATAAGGGTTAAAAAAAGAAATCCTTGCTAGAAACTCCTGAAACAAAACCCTGGCAGAGAGCTGTATATAATTTATGCCCACGTCACAAACAAGAAACGAAACTTAAGACTGGTCAGGGTGAAAGGGGATAGCCCTGCCATAAATCCCTGCAATTGGTCAAGAAACAAGTGTAAGCCCCTCATCGTAACCTCATACGTAACAGGCAGAAAACCTAACCCACTACCTTGTAACCTGATAGCAACCTGAGAGCACAAAGAACTGCTGCTTGCCAGAAAATTAAAGATTCCACATAACGGTTCATCATTGGGTATCTCTGTCAGACACCTCTGTCTATAAATAGTTTAGCAACTTCCGCCCAGGTGGAGAACCCCGGAGAAACCTCTGAGGAGAGACCTGAGTCCATCACCAGAGTACATTGACGGTCTGATCAGCTGTCAATACTCCCCGTCATTGTAAATCTTGACGTATCAAAGCCCTGCAGGCACAATAGCACGGTTTCGGCACCACGTCCGTCATTGCTTGGCTGTAACCCGTACGTTTGACTATAATCGATGCAACTGTAACAGAAACAAAGGCTCAGCCTGCGTCGCACGTCACTATCTGGGCGACGTAAATAAACAATCTCCTGTAACCAACACGCGTCTGTGCCTGGTTAATTTCACCCCATCCATCACTACCCGCCTGTCAGGTGAAAGTTTTACTGCTCCGGTGGGGGGGGGGGGGGGAGGGGGGTCAGAAAGCAGCTGCCGGCTGGCTGCTCTGTTCTCCGACATTACCATCTTCCTGATGAGAGTTTCCATTACAAACAATCAAATCTGTCAAAGGAAATATTTTAACATGCATCGTGAGACTTGATAATGATCCATTCTTTCAGCCAAGGATTTCAAACCACTTCACAGATATTAGAGAGTCAAATCTCACAACATGCCTCTGAGGTAGGTATTTGCATCCACTCTTGGTAGATGGAGAAATAAGGCACAGACATTCAGGTTCCTAATTCCAAATACCTCAGAGTTGGAGAGCAAAACTTCAGCCCCTATTCAATCCCTACCAGTTGTTTCCTTGTATTTTATTCTTACTTCCACATGTGTGTCCATGCATGTGCACCTACATATATGCACGCAATTACAAATCATTTCATTGTGCAAAAAATGGCCCTACAAGTTCTTCTCAAACTTCCCATAAAACTTTGCCTTGCAGTTGCTTGCTTTGCTGTTTACTGTTAAGGCTTAAGGTCCAGAGAACAAAAGTATTATTATTATTATTATTACTTGTGTTATGGTAGAAGCCACAGATGCAGAACAAAAGAACTTATATTTGCTTCCATTTGGGGACTGTAAAAAATTCTGACAATATTTTTTTTGCCCCTGCAGTTTCCTGATTTGTCAAAATCCAGTATTTTGTGAAGATGGTTCAATTCTAATAAACACACATAGGCCACATCTAGATGAGTGTGTCTATGCAGTATGTTGTGCTGCAGACACGTCTGCTGTGCTACATAGTACACATTCAGCTGTTCTCCTGACACATGGATATGTTTTCCTGACCTCTGGATATGTAGGGGTCAAAAAAAAACTGCACAAAAAATAAGCACATAGAAGCAGCATGCACTGCTCAAAACTGGAGCCTGGCTGGCTGAAGCCATGCTCCAGCTGCCGTCCAAGTTCTGAGCAGCAGGATCACTGCTGCTGCAGCCCCGAATGCCCCCAGGACCCCAAAGAAGGCTGCTAGGGCCAGCCCAGTGCTGGCCCTAGCACCTCCCCTACCCACGCGGGATAACCTGCTATGTGCCAGAGTGCACATGATACAGCCATTCCCCGAGGAACAACTAGTGGCAGCGCAAGGTGTCCCACTGCTAGTTGTCCCCAGGGAACCAAATGTGTTCATACTGGTATAGACATGGCCATAAAGGTCTGTGACAGGGTGTCGCCTGAATCACTGGTCAATCCCCCAGCTACAGTCAACATTCCACTGTCCTTTAGCTTCTTGCCCGCTGTAAGTTCCCGTGGCATCTGTCTGTATGCCTAGCTCTTAGGGACCTGTCAGGTTTTGCCATTTTGTTGGGATCCAGACAGTTCAGTGTTGGAGTATATGCCTTCGCGTTCAGGGTCATTCTCGCCTGCCATGTCTTTGATGAAAAAAATAAGTTATTACCAGAAGTAGGAAGTTACATCCCACCTTCCCTGGGGTCTTCTGTAACCAGGACAATCCAGTTTCACGATTCAGGGTTCTGTTTCCCTTACACCCCACCTTACACCATCCTTAAGATGTTTATCTTCTGCTCACCTCTAAGGTGAGCTCCAGTGATATTTTTGCTTGTATTGATTTTTTTGGTTTTAAAGGAAAAATAGGGTATGGATCTCACTTTTGGCCTGAGTTCCCCATCGTAGTGAAACCCAAGTGGTACTCCAAGATATACCCCTTTCCAACTGAAAGGATCTGAGCAGGTGTATGAGCACTGTGGTAGGTATAGGGACCCTCCTTCCCTATCGAACACAGCCAGATCACCAATGGGGACTTAAACATACACCTTTTAATGAGAGAAACCATGGTGAGAACATAACATATTGTTGCAGAGCACTGAGGTGCCCTGCTCCTAAGGAGGAGAAACTGCTAGGGAAGGGACCCTAGCAGTGAGTGAATAAGGAGCCCAGCTGTGGGTTGCTGGGGCAACCAGGGAAGGTCAGCTGATTGGAAGAGGCAGGGCCTGGCCCTTATAAAGCCCAGGGAATGAGGCCAGGCTAGTAGTTCCCTGCCAGCAGCCGGAGAGAAAGGAGCTCCCTGAGGAAAGATACGAGAACTGCAGGTACAGCCCATGCTGGGTAAAGGGTGGCAGCTCTGGGATGTTTGAGCAATGTGGTTTCAACTGGGCGGCTTTAAGTTAAGTTATAAGCCTAGGGGCTTGTGTTTTGCTTTGTTGTTGTTTATCACCGGTGGTTTGGGTGAGGCTATTAGGGGTTGGAGGAGGCCTCATAGGGGATCCACAGCAGCGTGGGGACCCCAAAGCCAGTAAGGGTGCCACATACGGGGTGCATAGACCCCAACCCCAGAGAGGGGTGGTTGAGAAGCCCAGTGTGGGCAGAGAGGGCCCCAAGAAAGGGGCAGCATTTCTGAGAAGGCCCAATGTGGGCACGGAGGGCCCCAAGAAAGGGGCGGCATTCCTGAGAAGGCCCAGTGTGGGCACAGAGAGCCCCAGGAGAGGGGCGGCATTCCAGAGAAGGCCCAGTGTGGGCACGGAAAGCCCCAGGAGAGGGGCAGCATTCCTGAGAAGGCCCAGTGTGGGCACGGAGAGCCCCAGGAGGGGGCAGCAGTACTGAGAAGGCCTGAAGAGGGGGCAGCAGTACTGAGAAGGCCCGAAGAGGGGGCAGCAGTACTGAGGAGCCCCAGAGAAGGGGGCAGTGTTACTAAAAAGGGGCAGTATTGTGGAGAAGGCCCTGGAGAGAAGGGCAGCATTACTGAGAAGGCCCCAGAGAGGGCAGCGCTGCAGAGGAGCCCTGAGAGAGGGCAGCGCTACAGAGAGGGCCCCGAGAGAGGGCGAGTGTAGACCTGACAGACCAATGTCTATTCCACCTGTGAGGCTTGGGGCGTGGTATAAGGGGTGGCTGGAGCCACGCATAGCCCATAAGGCTAGGGTGCCTGGGAAGCACCCATCATAGAGTGAGACCCACGAAGAGTCCGGGAAACCACGGGGTCTGAATCAACACCGAGAAGTGACCAAGGGGGTGTAAGGCAGCCTCCCAAACGTATTTAAACATCAAAGACGTGGCGGGCGAGAATTTGAGGGTGCCCTTGGGTCAACTTCGCATGGGAAGGGGGCCTTGAGGAGATCACCGCCCTCCTGTAGGACCCTGCCGTGACACATATATAAACCAGGGAGTATAGGGGACACTACAATACCCCGAGGGGATGGGATTCAATAAAGGTTAGGCATTCACATTCATAGACATTTATCTAGTTAACCAAATACAGGTTTAACAAAATATAAAATGCAAACAACATAATAAACAATACTGCATGACAAAATATAGAATGCACAAAACACCAAGTAACAAGAGATATAGGGCAGGGGTACCTGGAAGAGGAAAACACAGTGACCCCCTGCACTCCAACAAGAATTTCTGCTCTGTTACTCCACTACCCCTACTTAACCCAGCTAAGACTTGAACTCAGATCTCCTACATGGTGGACAGAAACTGTACTACACAGCCACCACTGCTAGGCCTGTTTTAGACTGCTGGGGGTTCTAACCTTCTGGAAGCCCCTGCCTTACATTAAGCTGCCCAGCCTCTTGCTAGAGAAATGGGAAGTAGAGCTGGGAGCCTCTTGGGTCACTGCGCAGATTTCTGCTGGAGCCAGGCAGAGAACCTCTCCTGCTGGCTGCAGCCTCTTGCTGAGGATCCTGGAGCCCAGCAGGGAGCCTCTCCTGCCAGCCATAGATAGATTCATAGATTCATAGATGTTAGGGTCGGAAGGGACCTCAATAGATCATCGAGTCCGACACCCTGCATAAGCAGGAAAGAGTGCTGGGTCTAGATGACCCCAGCTAGATAGTCATCTAACCTCCTCTTGAAGACCCCCAGGGTAGGGGAGAGCACCACCTCCCTTGGGAGCCCGTTCCAGACCTTGGCCACTCGAACTGTGAAGAAGTTCTTCCTAATATCCAATCTAAATCTGCTCTCTGCTAGCTTGTGGCCATTATTTCTTGTAACCCCCGCGGGCGCCTTGGTGAATAAATACTCACCAATTCCCTTCTGTGCCCCCGTGATGAACTTAAAGGCAGCCACAAGGTCTCCTCCCAACCTTCTCTTGCGGAGGCTGAAAAGGTCCAGTTTCTCTAGGCATGATTCACTGCCTGTGGGTTCTGCTCCTTTAAGCTCTTCTGGGGCAACTGGTCCCACCTTGCTGGCCCAGCTCTTGCCAGCTCTTTGAAACTCCTTCCTCATCATCCCTCACAGTCCTCCCCTGAGTCAGCTGCACTGCCCCTTTTATCCCCATCGAGGTGACCCAAGGGACCAATCAGGGGACATGGAGGGTGAGTCTCTGGGGCCTGATTGGTGAGGAAAGGGAATCCCAAGGCCTCCAATCATCTTTTACCCCTTAAAAACCCCTGGGCCAAATCACTACCAGCTAGCCCATCACAGTAGCAAAGACTTGCTTGTGGTCCCTGCTGTCCCCAAGTTACCTTGTTATAAGTGACATCCTTGCTTCTCTGTTGTATGTTTATTTAGGTACAGACTCCTGGCTCTCTGTTCCCTTTGCAGGGTTCCTGGCCATCCAGTCCTATCTGGAGGCATCTGAGATCTACACCTCCTCTTTAGGTATGTACTTTAGCTGTTCTGGACTTTTCCTTTCTTTGTGTACCCGCTCCTGAGGCAGCCACCACTGATCCTCTCTAGAGCTTCCTCCTCTTCAGGGCTTTCCTGGCCCCACTGGAAGCCTCACTTCCAGTCCCCCTGACTCCGCTTCCGGTGGGGCCTTTGACTCTGCCCTAAGGGGCCAGGCAGTGAATTGGTGCTGGCTCGCTGCCATAAAATGGGTCCATGCCAGGGCAGGAGCCAGTCCCAGCTCTTCCTGGACCTATTGGGATTTTTCTCTTTTTTCTTCTTTCATTGCCGGGGTGTTTTTTCCTGTTGTGGTTTTGCTCCTGCTGGACTTCTGGTTCATCGCCGCATCCCACTGGCTCAGGAGCTCTTCACTTTGGGGTAAGTTCTCCTTCGGGAGATTGCCCCTGTCACACATCCCCCCCCCCCCACTTAAGTCGCCTTGTGGTGGGAGTGCCTTTTGGCTTTGGTTGGTACCACCTTGGTTCATCTTCTTAAAGTATGCTGTCACTGTTCCATCCATCCCGTCACATCAAGACAAAAAATCTGCTACCTTGTTAGTCATTCTGGGCCTATAACTGACCACAAATTTAAAGATAGTGCCCACCGCATTATGTGTGCATTACCATTTTTGGTCTTATTTAACCATTGTAGTGGGGCGTGGTTGGTTATTAGTCTAAATTCTCTGCCCATCAAGTAATACTGGAAATAATTTATAGCCCATTTTATGGCTAAACATTTGTTCTCAATTGTAGAATACCTTGTTTCCACTATGTTTAATTTCTTGCTGGTAAAAGCAATTGGTCGCTCTGTTCCTTCATGCTCTTGACATAACAAAGCTGCCATTGCTGTTGCGGAGGCATCTGTCTGTAGTATAACAATTTTGGAAAAATCAAGTGTTACAACAAGAAGATCATTACAGAGGGCTTTTTTAATATCCCTGAAGGTCCGTTCCATTTGGGGTGTCCATTGTATGGAGCATTGAACCTTGCCTCTTATCTTGTCCATCAGGGTGGCTGCTTTTTTAGCGAAGTGTGGTATAAACCTTCTATAGTAATTAACTAGCCCCAAGAATGACCTCATTTGCCTTTTGGTTTGCGGGGGTAAATAATTTCCTATCATGGCTACTTTGCTAGCCAGAGGTTGTATGACCCCCTGTCTGACCCTGAACTCTAGGTAATTGGTTTCTCTCATACCCAAAGAGCATTGGGGGGGGGGGGGGTTAGCAGCCATCCCTACTTGACAGAGTTCTCTGAACACCACCTTCATGTGACATATTTGCTGCACCAGGATTGCAAATATATGATGATGTTGTCAATATACGCAGTGGTATACATTGTATGTGGTACAAGGATCTGGTCCATGAGGCACTGGAAAGTAGCAGCAGCTCCATGGAGGCCAAACGGCATTCTTGTAAATTCAAACAAGAACTATGGTGTACCAAATGCGGTTTTTTACTCGTCCCTTACTGCCGTCGATATTTGCCAATATCCTTTGGACAAACCTATTGTGGATATATAGTGGGCTTGACCTATCCTTTCTAAAAATTCTTCTATATGGGGCATTGGAAATGAATCAAACCTAGCAATCTCGTTCACCCTCCTGAAATCTATACATATTTGTAAAGACCCATCAGCCTTAGGTACCATGACTGTAGGGCTTTGCCATGGGCTCTGGGATGGTACAATAATCCCTCAGGCTAGCATCTTCTGGATTTCTTGATGTACATTGGCTTGCAGGTGGTGAGGGAAAGGTCTCCATCTTTCTCATACTATACTGCCCGTTGGTGTGTTAATTTCATGTTTTACACCCCTGGCCTTCTCAGGTTTTTCATTAAATACATCACTAAATTATTTTATCAGCACTCTTAACTGTTCTTGCTGGGCTCAGCTAAGCTCTGGGCCCTGTTCTATTTTCTCATGCTAAGCTACCAGCCAAGTGGGATAGCTTATTTCTGGTCCCAACTCCTCAGGTGGGTCCTCAGGATTAAACATCAAAGCCCTCTGGTTCTTGCCAGACCTTTAGCAAATTAATGTGGTAAATCTGACACTCCTTTCAATGTCCTGGGTGGTGGACCTCGTAATCTACTGGGCCAGTTTGTTTTATGATCTCAAATGGCACTTGCCAGCATGTTAAACAATTTGTCAGCAGTTGTGGGGAGTAGTACAAGGACCTTAACCCCAACACTGCATTCCCTGACATGTGCTCACTCGTTGTACTCATGTTTTTACTGGCCTATTGTCAAAATAATTGCAAACACACTGTCCTGTTGTCTCAGGGAGTACTCCCCTCTCACTCCAAAGAAAAGGAGAAATGAAAACAAACTGGGACTTTTCCTGCCCTTATAATCCAGTCTTTGTGGTACCCTTTTTTTTAGCCCTGCTATTAGGGTCTTTATGGTACCTCTGGACTGCCCTGCGGCAATTTCAGTTTCCCTGAGGGCTGCTCCTTCAGGGATTTCTCCTCGGGCAACTCTCTCCACAGAGCTGCCTCTCTAATACCTAATCTTAGCTGCTCTTTCTGTACCTTTGGTTGTCCCTGCCATCACTCTGGCTATCAGTCACTTCCGGTTTCTGTTTTTTTCTTTCTGCCTGGTCCAGGTCTCTTTTTATCTTGGAGTTCCAGCTGACTCCTCCTCCCCTCCAGAAACACCGGGTAGAGAATGAGCCCTGCATAGTTCTTTGTGGCCTTGGGGCTGGGACAGTTGTTTGCAATTCTGGTGAGATCATCTTACTTCCCTGTGGCTCTTCTCTTTCCTCACAGAATGATCCACTTCAGATTCTGCAAACGCCTCAGCAATTCTCAATGGCTCTTCCACTTTCTTTGGGAGATGCTGCCACACCCATAATTGGGTCTTGTCTTCTAGATCTTGCACAAACTGTTCTAATAAAATCTGGTCTGCGAGGGTGGCCCTGTCTACCTTTTCAGGTGGAACCCACTTATTCAATAGATCCTTTAGGAGTTGCATCAGGTTCTGAGGCTTTTGATTGTCCTTCCCTTTTTGGGCTCTGAACAATCTCTAGTAATGCTTGGCTTTGAGTTCCAAGTAGTGTAATATAGCTCCTTTGACTCTTTCATAATCATAGGCCTCTCCCCTGGGGATCACCCAATATGCCGCTTGAGCTTTCCCTATAACTAGGGATAATAGCTGACTTGCCCACTGTAGCCGGTTGAGCCTCACTTGTAGCTCTGTCTGCTCAAATGATTCTATATATGCCTCCACATCATCTTCTCTCATCATTTTGTGCATAGAGAAGGTGGTCCAATTCCACTGCATCCATTTCTGCTGTTGTAAAGCTTGTTGTTGTTAGACCTCCAATACTTTTGTGATGACGTGTAACGTTCGGCCCAGCAGCTCAACCTGGGGCATTAGGTTCACCTCCATCTGTACGTCATCATCCAGGGTTGCTTCTTCCTGATTTTTCCCAGCCAATGCACCAAATTGTAAGTTCCCCTGGTGTTAGTTTATACACCTAGATGTTAGGGACCTCTCAGGTTTCGCTGTTGTGTTGGGATCCAGACAGTTCAGTGCTGGAGTATATGCCTTGGAAGGCCTTCAGGGTGGTTCTCTCCTGCCATGTCTTTGATGAAAAAAATAAGTTATTACTGGGAGTAGGATGTTATGTCCCACCTTCCCTGGGGTCTTCCATAACCAGGGCATTCTGGTTACCTGATTCAGGGCTCTGCCTCCCCTATACCCCGTCTTATTCCAACCTTAAGATGTTTATCTTCTGCTTACCTCTAAGCTTGTATTGTTGGGGTTTTTTTGGTTTGGTTTTTTTTTTGGTTTTAAAGGAAAAATAGGGTACTGACCTCACTTTTGGCCTGAGTTTCCCATCATAGCAAAGACTTGCTTGTGGTCCCTGCTGTCCCTGAGTTTCCTTGTTACAAGTGATGTCCTTGCTTCTGTTGTTTGTTTATTTTGATCCAGACTCCTGGCTCTCTATTCCCTTTGTGGGGTTCCTGGCCATCCACTCCTGTCCAGAGGCATCCAGGATCCACACTTTCTCTTTAGGCACATACTTTAGCCCTGGTGGGTTTTTCCTTTCTTCATGTGCTTCCTCCTCCTCGGGGCTCTCTTGGCCCTACCAGAAGCCACACTTCCAGTCCCCTGACTGCTCTCAGCAGGGCTTTTGACTCTGCCCTAAGGGGCCAGGCAGTGAATCAGCACCAGTACGCTGCCATAAAATGGGTCCATGCTGGGGTAGGAGCCAGCCCTGGCTCTTCCTGGACCTGTTGTGCTTTTTCTTTTTTTTTTTTTCTTCTTCTGTCACCATTGCATTTTTTTCCCCACCACAGTTTTGCTTCTGCCAGACATCCGGTTCACAACCACATCCTGCTGGCTTGTGAGCTCTTCACTTTGTGGTAAGTTCTCCTTCAGGGGATTGCCCCTATCACACCTGCCATAACTTTGTTGGTATTATTGTGGACAGGAGGAAGTGCAGGCCCACAATAGATCTTTTCTAGCTTGTTTTTAGGATTGGTGCTTTTCCAGGGCTCCTCCTTTCCCTACACCCTAGTCCAATACACACTCAAGATGTCTTTCAACTTGCTGACCTTATGACTTTCACTTTCAAATTCCTGTCAGATTTAGCTCTGGAGTTCCTCTTGATTTATCTTAGTCACATATTGCTCATGCACAAGTAGGTACTCAAACAAAACTGAAATTAACAACCTGGTCCTCTCTAGAGATCTCTTTGGTGACTACCACATCACAATTCAGATTCAGTCTTCACTGGACCTTCCTCACAGTCCAGGTCCCACCCTTAGCAATCCTTCAAAGTCACCTTCAAAGGGACTACTCCTCTTGGTTAATTGTTCCCCTCTATATTCACCTGAGCTCAAGGACTTCTGAGTTCCTTTACTAAAGTCTGTGCCTTGGGCCAACAACAGTCTTTCCAAATCCTCAGAGAAACATCTTCACTCCAAGTGTTCAATTAATTCATGCTTCCACTCTCTGAGTCAAATAGAAATTCACCCTCCAGCCTTCTCAGGTACTGTCTATGTAAGCTGAAGGCAGGCTGACCCCCAATCTGTGTCCCACACAGTCTGTATTCAGTCCCAGCAATTCACCCTCCAGGTCTCACTTGATTCCAATTAAAAGCCTGATTAGGTTTTCCCATTGCTTTTCTTTCCCTTCAGGGTCTCTGTGCCCCTTTTTTGTCCCAGTTGGTGTCTTTACCAGTCCAATGCTCCTCCAGTGGAGCCACAGATACAGGCTGTACCCCTTGGCTTCCTCAGCAGTGGAGAGTCCCAGCTCCCAGTACCCGCAACCTATCTGTGTCACTGTGCAGTTCCCAGGTAAAAGTCCCCCAGATTTCCCTTTTTCCAGAGGTAATCTACATGCTTCAAGGACCAAGACAATGCCTCCTGATTCCTGTACCCCTTATTCCTCCCCTCACATAGGTAATAGCTTTCGTACCAGTCTGTAGTGATAACCTGTCACCTCAGTGGCTTCAGCAGTTGCTTCCTTGCTGTTGCAGTGAGTAATGTTCTCCAGGCTTTTCTATGTAGTCAGCCCATGCGTCTCAGATAAAACTCCTTGTTCAGCCCTTTTCTGGGGGGCAAAACCTGCCCAGATGGTCCCCACTGTCACACTCTTATGAACAACCAGAACTCTCAAGGTCTTCTGAGTGATTGCTTCCCTCTGACCAGGATGGAGATGTGTGCTTTAACTCTTTTCTGTCTGGCCTGATATTCCTCTGCGATCGGGCTTCCGGGACAAGCTTGCCTGAAGAGGCGAGTATAGCTGGATCAAGACTCGGCTCCCTGCTACAAGGTCAAATGGAACCCTGTCTGTCAAGCACACAGTGAAATCTTCCAGCTCACATGAGTGGTTCCTCAGCATCTTACATCTTACTTGGACTGCCTCAGAGTCTAGGTTCTACCATTCCAGGATAGCCCATGAAGTAGCCTTTCCTAGGGCCAGGTCTCTATTGCCAGGGAATTATTTCTGGTATGTGTTCTGAATCAAAGACAAACCACATTTCAAAATACAAAAAATACTCCATTAAATACAATGTCCTTTCCCCACAGAGTTCTACTTACATTTTAAGACATGATAACAAGAACATACAGTGACTTACAAAAGGAATTACAGAACAATATTGGTCAGCATGATAGGTAGTGAACTTAGTTCATAATTAACATGGCAAATGAGAGTGTTAAAGAGAGAACTGCAGGAGGAGAGTTGAGACAGCTGCTGTGAACTCCTCCAGGTGCTAGAAGAGAAACTAGTTGCTTGAAAATTTAACAAGGAGGATGAATCATTGACTAATTGGAGACAGGAGTTTTCATCTTGATATTGAATTAGAACTGATAGGTAATTTAACAATGGCTCATGATGAAAGTTGAACAATAGGTCACCCACTATATTGGGGAAAGGAGCTATATGTTGTAGAAGCAGTATCGGAAACTACAACACATATGGAGCTCTAGTAAATAGGTGGTTAAAATTATATAATGTTTACATAATTTGTCCATTAAATATAAGCACCATTGTCCTTCAGTTTGAAGAATAATTCAGGCTAGGATTAATAATATTTTACCCAGTAATTTGGAAAGAAAGTTACAAGCAACTGAATATGCCAGAGTTTCATTATAGGGTAAACTCAGAGTTTTACAATATATTACTATTCTCTGTTTTATCCCAGACCTGCTCTGCTGCAGAAGGGAAAATTTGTTATTAAGTGACCCTATGGTGCTACAGGGGAATTACATAACTAAAAAACTAATAGAAATGTTATAGCAATGATGCACCAAGGCCAATTTTTAATTGCTTATAACTTTATTTTAAATTCAGTGGTACTTACATAGATACGTTCAGTGCTTTCACAGAATGATATTCTAGAGGGAGCTCTTGGGGGTTCCTAGAAGCAAATTGTTAAAATTCTGCCACTAAATTGAAGGGAAAATTGGGATAATTTTACTGGCTTTAATGGAATTCACACACATTCAACAGTAAATACCATCCGTACCAGAAATGATTGCTCCCTGGTACTCATACACACGCACATATGCACATACATACACATACACATGCACACACACATGTGTGAGTGCGCATGCACACACACACACACACACACACACACACACACACACACACACACACACACAGCAAGAGACATTTATTTTGCCTTTGGAGTATGCTGAATTATATTACCAAAAGTGTCCTGAGGGACAATATAACCTGATCACCTACAACATCTTTACCGCCACCTCCATTTCAAATTACACAAGGTAAGTACTGTGCTACTTTAACACTAGATTCTGATTATTCCTTACAATGCCTGTTCTTTGTCATAGCTAAGAGAAGTATTTTTTTGTTAAAATGGGAAAGTAAATTACTAAATTCACTTCTCTACACTCCACTTTTCTGGACTATGTGGATGGTACTTAAGTTTTAGTTCAGGCTAAGGGAATCAGTACCAGCTTGTAGTATCATGAGGAGAACAAATGTATTTTACCCTTCTCACATAACCACACCTACATTTACAGTCTGAGACTCCTAAATACTCTGTGATTTACACTATAATATTTGACAATTTCATTCTGTCTTACTGTGTATTATGGTCTCACTTTTAATGACAATGAAAGAGCTTGTGTGCAAATCTGGGCCCCATACCTGTGAACTCACACATGTTTAAGAGCTTTAATAATACCACTGACTCCAGTGGGGTCAGTTGTGCTTAAAGTTAAGCATCTGCCTATGGGTGACTGGTGCCTCCTGAGTCAGAGGGCACTTGCCACCACAGCAGACAGTCAGTGACCAGAGGTGGGGGGAGGTTTCCCTGTGGCCAATCCCACATCTGGCAGCAGTGCACTGCTGGCACTTCCAGGCATGCTGCTTGCACTTAGCATGCCTGGAAGTGCCAGCAGTGCACTGCTGCCAGTTGTGGGATGGTGGGCTTGCACAACCTGGGCTTGCACTTCCAGGTTGGTGAGATCAGCCACAGGGAGACTGCTTCTCTTGGTGCACTCCCTGGCCGGTGCTGTCAGGGTGGGCACCAGTGCTCTTGCCTGCCCCCCCTGCCCTGGAACGCTGCTGTCAGGGGGTGCACGTGCACCCCTATGCACCCCCTACATGTTGCCACTGCATCTGCTTATGTGTTTGCAGGTCTTAGCTCAGTGGTTCTCTGCCCAGGTGCCCCTGGAAGGTATAGCTGCCATGGAGGAAAGGACCAGCCCCTCCCCCCCTCCGCAGGGCTCACCACCAGCTTGTCCTCGCAGGCTCCAGCTCCAACAAAAAAAGAAAAACAGGATTGGGCCCTTCACTGTAACATGATGGAAAAATTGAAATGGTAGGTTTCAATTATAAACCCACCATTTCAATTTAGGGGTCATTGAATAAAACCCTGATGACTAAACCCCTGTCACATGTACAAGCAACCCCAAGGTTTATCTTGTGAATCATGTGTAGGTGCTTGCACACCTAATATTGTGCAGCACCCTGCAACACCCTTAAAGGGATCTCATGACACCCCAGAGTACTGCAGCACCCTGGTTGAGAATCACAGCTTTAGCTGAATGTCTGACAGTTTAACCAAATTGTTATTAGACAGTGAGTTCATAGCCTTGATATTGAAAAACAGCTATTCATTTACTCAGAATATGCACTTATCCAAACATATTGTAAAAATTGCTCACTAAAGAACACAGTCCTGTCAGTGTTGTGGTATTAGCAGTCCCAAAACTAACTAGATCCCATCATTTTCAAGGTGTCTGAGATCTTCCTTTTGACAGCTACTTATCCCCACTGCTTCTGGCACAAATTTTGATGCAGTTAAACAGAATACAATCTGGTTACAAAGTAGATAGGGGGCTAAAATATAAGTAGCTAATATGCTTAACTGATATGTAGATAATCAGTGTTTATTATAATGTAAGCAATAGGCAGTGTGTTATGTACGTAAGTGAATTATGCACTTTTCTGGTATCCATATAATTGCTTCTTGGCCTCTTGTAGGTTAAGATAAAATAGACTTTAATTGAATTTATTTCTGCCTCAGGAGAGAATAGCAAATTCCTACAGATTTCTTCCTCACGGTATAGCATCAAGACCAATTTCTGAATAATGTTTTTGTTTTGGTTTTTTGGGGGGTTTTTTTATCCAAGAGTTCCCATATGATTTTTCCTTTTTGGTGCCAGCCCACATACACTTGTGAAATATTAAAACTGAACTGTTTTATATGAGTTATTTTTAAAGCCATAAATATAGAGAAGGAAGAGTGTATTTTCCATTTAACCAAAAATAGGTAACTCAATTTAGTTTAAACTTTCACTTTTGGGCTGAAGCAAAACGTTCAGTTTTGCAAATGTTCAGTTTAACAGAAAAATCTGGGAAGAAATGAGACAGTGCTAATGGATCTTTAGGTGGACAAGGAGTAGCAGTCTTTGAAAATCTATTATAAATCCACTATTGAAACATAGATAATAAAGCTCTTGGTATAAAATATTTACTGTTAGGATAAAACTTCATGAGCTGTGCCCTAAGGTATAACTCGTTATCTAATATTTATTGTGTATGGGACTGGTTGAACAATAATATTGTGAAAGTTTAAAAAATCATTACATTGGAGGAAGATAAATATTAGTTTGGAAATCATATCATTCAGAGTGCCCTTGGACATCAAGGCTGAAGTAGCTGAAAAATAAAATACGAATTGACCCATAGTATGAGGTATAATTCATCATAAAAATGTTCACACAGAGAATAAATGACACATGTCAACTTCTAAGAAAAAAGTGATCATTTCATTTCTGATAGGTGTTGAACTATAACCAGAATTTTTCTGTGTAACATATATAAAGAATACAAACAGAATTATTATGCCTAGCCTTGTCACTGGCACATACTTGCATATTTCTTAGTACAAACTCATTTTTCATTTTGATAATTGTTCCTGACATTTATTCCATGCAAAACCCATTAGGCCAAGTTCTGCCTAAAGTTATATCCACTTTTGAGACCAATGGAAATCAATGGAAATATTGCTGTTGGCTTTAATATCCACAAAATTGGGTCAATATGACATTAAGTTTGTAGGAGTTCAGGTTGACAGCTTGTTCAGTTTTCATGATTCCCTTTGCATATGTACATTACAATATGTTTTTTAAAATGGTATGATCTTGTGCTGCTTCCTCAGATAATATGTATATAATATCAATTTAACCATTTAGTTTGCATTCAAGCATGAAAAATATTGGTCTTAAAATAAAAGCATCTGAAAATAATGGATTATCATTCTCACTTATCCCTTAGTTACAATAAAGTCAGAAAAGGCAAAATTCTGTTTTACTTTGTGTCCACACTGGCGATGTGTAGGAGGTTCATGCAGGTGCACATGCATGCTCTGAGCATGTTGGTGCACCCCCTGTGAAAAGGCACCACCAAGATCAGTGATGCCTGTGGCCAGTCACTACTTGCCACCCCCACTGCTGGCAGTGTCTGCAGATGGTCAGTGATCGTCACTGGCCACCACTGGCAGCATGGGTGCTTGCCAACCCCTGATCAGTGCTCGCCACCCCCATGCCCCCACCGCTGACAGTGCCCCTGGCATCTGCGGGAGCTCCCAGTTCACTGCTGCTGCGCTCCTGTTGCTGCCATGCCCCCCCAGCCACTGGGGGAACACGTCATTCATTTGTGTCCACATTTTCATTTTCCAGGTATGTAAGTGGCATTCTTGGCACTTAAACAATTTCCAGTTCTGTTACCTGTGTAGTGTGGAGGAAGCTCTTCTGTAATGTGAATGTAAAGTGTGTAACAGCAGGAGGAACCAGAGGGCCAGTCTGCAGAGCTGTGCTGACTGTTAATTTGGACTACAACTTCCAGAAACCCCCAGGGGCTCGTGGGCAAGAGAAAAAGCAAGAGGAAGCTTGAGGCTGGAGTGAGAGGAAGAGAGATTAGTGTACACGTGGAACCTGGTTAGCCCTATGCAGAAGAGTGTGCAGTAGAGCTGGAGATGTCACTGGCTTGGTCACACAGAACTGTGGACTGCTGGACTCCGAGGCAGTTGAAGCTGCTGTTTGAGTGCTCTAGGGACTAGGGGGTTGTTTGGGACACCTCTGGAAGTGTGTGTGTCGGGGAGAGGGAAGGAATGAAGGTACTGGGTATATGTTACCACAGTGTTGACACTTCTTTACCTTTTACCTGTTTCCTCCCTTTGGCCCATTGACTTGTGACCTTAAATCCTATGATTTTCTCTATAGAAATGGGAACTCCCCTTTGCTTCTTGTGCCAGTTTTTGGGGGCTGCAGGATTGGTGCACTTTCTATATTCTAGTCCCAGTAGCTGAGTGGTTAGGGTTTTTAGCAAAGCAGCAAGAGACCCAGGTTCTAGGCCCCCCTTTCTCAAGAGGAGATCTGGTCCTTCATCTTGGTGACTTCCAGCACAGTGCTATAATCACTGGATCACAGGTTAGGCAGCTGGCCTGTCTAGGTAGCTGAGAGAGAGAGAAAATTGGGCCAGGAGGAAGCAGGCAAGCCAGTATGTATGTGGCTTAGCCAGACGTATGTTATTTTGGAAAAAAAAAAAAACATAGATTGGGTCCTAACCTGGACTCTTCTGCCCAGTGAGGTGGAAATTTCTCCACTGCTCAGCATACATTTTATCAATGAATACTAAATGCAAGGTGCACTAGTTCCGCTTATAAACAAAGGATGGAGAAACAACTAAGTAATGTCTGACTTGTGACATAGTAGTAAAAGGCAGTGCGCTGGGAAGTCGGAGTTCAAACACCCGTGGGTAGGGAAGGCCTGGAACCTGGGCAAATGCCCAAACCACTCAGCTTTTGGTGCTAAAGAATGGGAGGTTTCTATTTGTTTCTTTGGTACTTATGCATGTATATAAACCTTTGAGGCCAGTGTGTAGGCTACTGCACATGTTTAGTGGCTTTGTGAACACTTATATTTCCAGGTGATAGAATTACAGACTGTATATTAATGCTAAAAAGCCACTTGTGTAGTTGGAAAGCTGTAATTTGGGCAATTTGGGTGCATTCATTTAACTAGAATTCTGCCCAAAGTTTTTAATTAACTATATTTGTGTCACCAATAACTCTAAAAGTCATAGAATAAGGAAATTGAATGATTCAAAACTTTCATAAAAGTAGAATGAGATTTTCAAAAACCTTGGTCTAACTCTGCTGCTGTGAAAAATCAATGAAAATTTCACCACTGACATCTGTAAGTGCAGAGCTGAGCCAACGTTATGAAGTTTGAAAAATCCCATCCTCATTTTTGTAAATATTTTAGTAGACAGATGGCTTGGGTAGTTCAATCAGTCTATATATTTTTTTAAACACAGTCAAGGTCTGAAGGACTGGCGTCATCCTTTCCAAATAAATTAATATGTATAGATGTGTGAAACTATACAGCCTTTGATTGAATTAAAAAATCCATTTGATAACACCATACCACATACCATCACAATGCCTCTCTGTTTCTGTTGGTTTTAAGTAGGTTAAACTGTGAAAATTCTCTAAACACAGGGTTCAGATGTGCACCATGTGTGAAAAAAACCCACCCTTTTAAACAAACTATGTAGGGCAATGCTCCCACATTTAAGTATAACACAGCCCTTACATATTGGGTGAACAAAGTTAACTTTTGGTTTTACTTGTAAATGTACCTATGACAACAGAAATACAAAATAAAATTTAGTTGTAAAGTAGTTAAGGTAGCATAAAACTTTTCCATGGGCTCCAAAGGCATAAGAAATACATTTTGTTGTAGTACCTATGGACATTTGTACACAAGACTTTTGCACTGTGTTAATTGTGCTCCTGTTTGCACATTCGGTGGCATAATTTGCCTTAAATGACTTTGGGACACAGCAAATGACCTTACATCTGCAGCGGGAAGCACCAGGCCCCATGCAGCTCAGAGGCTGTGCAAGTAGCCCAGCAGCAGTCCGGGAAGGCAGACTCCACTGAAGGAAAAAAAAAAACTCCGAAAGCATGAGCCTGATCTCTCTCCCCTGGAGACTGCCTGCTAGGCGTGTGCAACGTGGGCAGTATTCCATTTGGATTTGAATTTGGCCCGATTTGGGGGACAGTGATTCAATTCACTGATTTGAATCACTGTCCTGATTTGATTCGGCCTAATCTGAATCTAAAGATTCGCTTCTGATTCCAAGAATCAGAAATTCAGCCATAGACACAGCTTTATACGTTTGTTCTATGTACCTCAAGGTACCAGGTACAGCTCGTGAACGCTGAGATGGTTGGACAGATGGAGCATCCCACGGGAATGCAGAGGGGTCCCCCGCGCTCTCAGTGGTGGACCCAGAAGTAGTTCTGGTCCACTTCTGGGTCCACTACTGAGCACACAGAGGACCCTCCCCTCACACTCCTGTGGGACACTCCATCTGCCCCACCATCTCAGCATTCACAAGCTGTGCCTGGTACCTTGAGGTACATAGAAAAAACATATAAAGCTGTGTCTATGGCCAAATCACTGAATCTTTCTGAATCAAATTGGAGGCTTCCAATTCAATTCGTAGAGATTAATAGGTCTCCTGATTCAATTTGGATTCAGAGATTTGGCCGCCGAATCAGGCCAAATCTCCTCCGAATTGAATCAGTGACTGAAGCTTCATGCAGCTGTACTGCCTACCTGCCTGAGGTGCATGGGGACCTTGTGCTTCCCTCTGAGGCTGTGGTGCCCCCCAGGACTGCTCGAGCCAGGTGCCTATGGGTGGCTGCTGCCTGGGGGGCACCACCACTACTATGGAGGAAAGCACCAGCCCCCTGCTTCCACAGTTCAGGGACTGCTTGGCCCACCAGCAGCTCGCTCTCCCCTCCCTTCTCTGGTGGCAGCCAAAGAGTCAGGTAAGGGCTGGGTGCATACCCGCCACAAGGGTTTACTTCACCCTAGGGAGAATTTAGGGAGAATTAAGCCCTTGTGTCATGTACAAATGTCCTATTATGCTAGAAGACATGAGAAGCCATTGTTGTTGTAGTCCCACAAAATATAAGCAACGAGCACAATTAATCTGTTTGTCTGTTCTGGTTCCAATTTGTGGGTGATTTTTTACTTTGCCATTATTTTAGTATTTGCACTCAGACTTTGTGCATCCGCTTACCTGACTACAATTTTGAGAAAATGTAATGATGTGGTCAAGTATATTGCACACACACGGATCTTCCAGCACCAATTAGAACTGATAAAACAAATATGGTTGGCTTTAACAGTACAATATTTTAACACACGTGTTGGGTGATAAAACTTATATTACTTTATGCTATAAATGTCCTATTACAAGTAGTAGTCAAATGCAGCATTTGAACTGGCACAGTTACTTTACCACCGGTCACATTAAAAAATGGTTCATAGAAGGAAAGGCATGTACCACAGACATCCTGTTGTGTAGGAAGTGGAGGCAAATGCTATGCTGGTAGTGGTGCTCTAAAAAATGCTTCTTCAGTGTAAAAAAATAAAATAAAGAATGGTCCAAAAGCACCTAATAAAAACAGCTTACTTGAAAGTCAAATAGTGACATTGTAATCAAAGATAAAGTCTACAAAAAAGGTGCAAAGGTATCTATGTCACTTATATCCTAGCACCCAGTAACACAGATATTTCTCAAGGATGTGGTCAGTAATTAAAAATAATTCCTATTCCAACAAAAAGTCAAGGCCAGATTACAATTTCAGGTTAACAGGAGTGAATCTGAAGTAATTCCCCCTGAATGAATTCACTCCAGTGCTATCCAAGTAGTACTATGGTGTGAATCTCCCTTTAATCTTGATGAATGAAACTGAATGTCTGTCAATTTCCAGATATTGATCCTAATCCTTTCTTCACATTATTACTCATAATACAAGGAGCATCCTCAACTTCAGTGAGACACTTTAGGGTGAGTGAGGGTTTTTTGGTTTGGACTTTTTAATTTGTACCAGGAAATTCTGTCATAGCAATGCTGAGGTAAACTCATTAGATCATGATTCCATTGTGTTTCAATCTAATGAGGCAATGATTTTCTACATTTTGCTCGAAACTAAACCTTGTAAATATAAACCTTACACGTTCAGGATAAAAATTCAGCCTGTATGTCCAGCTCTCTTGGGAGTTTCAGTTAAATGGTTACTGGAATTTTGTTGTTAAAGTGGTGCTGATTGTAACACAGTAGGCATTCAGTAACACAAGACTCCAATTAAAAACTAACAAGTAAAAACAATTAAAATGTCTCAATCTTTATTAATAGCCAGGGAATATTCTGTTTTCTAAAACAGATGCTTTAGTCATACCACAGAAATGTAATAAATAATAGTTGTTATGGAATAGACCTTGGTATGACAGTTATGACAGTGCTAATCATTGATCATTATTTCTCTTAATACAATTGGCTTTATTTGATTGCTCACCTAAAACTTTTCAAAGACAATGGTAATGATTAAAATTAGAGGAGCCTGATAATAACTAATTATTCTTTAATAGAACCAAGAGGAATAGATTTTCAAATTGGAATAACATGTTCTAATTCACATACCGAAGTAAGCAATAGCCTCAAACTAGATTAAGCCACATTTCTTCAAGGCATTTGGAGGCCAGAACTCATTACAGTTTCACAAAACACTCATCTAGGCAAGCCAATGAAAACAACAAACAGAAGCATTCCCATTTTTCTAATATTACCTATACAATATTGTGCCTGTAGGTTAGCATTCTTGGCATTATTTTATTGTACAGACTATTCACTGCAAATACATTATTTTCTTTGTGATGCAGAAACTATATTTCACCTACTAATTATCCTCTAACTACACTGTGCTGTCATGATTCTTCAGATAACTTGACAATTTACTGAGATGATCAAGCTCTACAGGGAATTTTGCTAACATCTAAGTAAACCCATAAACCTAGCCTATGCAGAACCTAGTGGCTAAAATTAGATAGCTGATCTCAGCACAAGGACTAACAATATTGCTTCTCCCTTGTTTTCTTTCACTTGTTTTCTGTCTTACACGTCAAATCCAAGCTTCTCAATCTTACCTTCAACTCCCTGTCACTCTGCTGTAATCTAGATAAAGCCCTTTCCCACCAATCCATCTTCTGTGTAGCCATCTGCCAGTGGAACTAGCCCCATGTATCAACTTTTCATTTTAAATGTCTTCTTAAAATCCATTTTTCCATGAAGTCCAACAGTGTTAATTCAAATTAGAAATAATGGTTTCATACCTAAATAAAAACAGCCAATGTACTTCAATAAAGATTTACTTCACTATACAATGGCCGCTTTAGTGCATTTTGGGACTGATTTATGTTGTCTGCATATTTACACTGTAAAAGCCTCATGGGACGAATTGTCACATGTATACCTTGCACTGTGAAAAGCACAATGTTGGTATCAAACAATCTGTAATAAGAATAACAAACAATAATTTGTCTCTGGTTATGTGCCACGTGGAAGAGAGCTAGTGTACCTTTTCTTGAATAAGTATTGTTTTCCGGATACAATTTTAAATTGTATTTAACAACATAACTCCTCCTCTGATTAAAGCTGTTGACTTCATCCTTGCTTCAGATACCTGGCATAAAGGACTGCAAATCTCAGAATTTTTTCAATGTTTCAAAATGTTAATGCATGGATTGCTGCTACATATTTAAGATGGGACTAGACTATAACTTAATGAAACAAAGGTGCAAAAGCTAGAGAAGTCAGTGTTAAAGATATATCAGATGTTAATCATGTAATTTTAATAATAGTAAGGACCAAATTCTTCCATCTTAATGCACTCTTTCTGCTCCTGTTGGTTGTATATAAACAATAGTACTATTCATTTGGAAAATTCATGGCAGTGAAATGAAGTACATGTGTAAATCTTAAAAGAATCAAGTATGGTGCCATACTTAACAATACATAGTCATTTTTCAAAGTGGAGTTCCAACCCCCCACTAGCCCTTTTATTTTAAAAAGATTTAAAAAAGAGAATTCCATATTTGTTTTCCCTCTTGGTACTTTTGTAAGATATAACCCAAACCATAGCTATACTAGAAGGAATCTTTGAAATGCACCCATGAAAATAATTCCTTTCACCATATTCCATTATGAGAGGTATATAATACCTATGAAAGGCTGATGTGGACATTTATTAGGTATTCTTCCTGCTTTCTGTTTGAGAGCAAGATCTCCTCTAGATTGCTTTGACAGTGTATCACAAAAACTTTCATGGGATTCTGACAGGTTGGGAACCAAATAAAAACACACATGGTATCAACCAGAGAATCCAAGTGCTGGAGGTTATGTTAAGAGAATTTTCTGGTGCTTCTGAAACCACATGTGAAAAGGGGTTATGCTGATGGCAGCAAGAGAAGGGGAAGAATGGAATAGGGCCCTTCTTGTCTTCCTGGGAATTTTGTCTGTTTCCTTTAGCTGCTGCAGCCTCAGTAGAACTTGTAGGCAACACCAACAGCACACATCAGTTCAGCAAGACAGCACATGAGCATGAGCATGCTGATTTTTAGAATACCTAGTTGTACACAAGTCCTGTAAATACAATGCAGTTAATGTAAATGCTTTTGGAATAAAGAAACGAGGAGTGTGGTGGTAGAGATTTGTGGGCTGCTTGCTTGCAAAAGAGTCCCCGGGTCAATGCACTGGCACATCAGCATTCCCATTCTAAATATTTTATATAATTCCTACAAGTAATAATGGTAATAATAATAAAATCATTTACTAGGAAGCCTGCAGCTCTCAACCTCTATGATTATCTCAGCAATGCAGCTAGTTTCACAATGCTGGTTTTAATGAAATTGAATCTGTCAGAATTATTTTTAAGGAACTCATTAGGCAGGCACTTATAGTGTTTTCAGGTAGGCCTTCCATCTATAAACTATTCCTTCTTGATCGTGAAAGAACTTTTTATACTGTTAACTAGTGTTTCACCGGTACATATTTTATTTTTTAAACCTGATGTAAAAATATATCTCTACACATTAAAGTAAGGAGCTCCTTCTTATTCAAAAAGCTGTGGGGGTATTAAATGAAACAGCAAGCAGGAGAACAACAGGCCTGATACTAAAGTTCACTGAAAACAATAGATGGTCTTCTATTAATTTTTCAAGGAGTTTGGGACCAGGGTATATCTACAGCCACCTGCCTTTGACACCAAAACTTCTGCTAGGAGACTGCGGTTGCCATCATCATGCCATTAGAATATGTGCACACCCATAAATTTCTGATGGCTCCATGAGGTTGCACTCAGGAGCTTTGCCATGAGAGTACAAAAAGCAATTTGAGAGGGCACCTACACTGAACAGACTGTGGTAGCTATGCGCATGTGAAAACAACACGGGGGCCCTAAATTGAAGCGGTGGCTTGCTGTGCAAGCCTCTAATAATTCAGGTGGCCCTTCTCTAGACTCTCTCAAGTTGTACCACATCCTTATTAAAGTGCGGGGCCCAGAACTAGACTCAGTACTCCAGTTGAGGTCTCACCGTTGCTGAGTACAGTGGAAGAACCACCTTCTTGGTCTTGCTGGCGATGCACTGATTGATGCATGCCAGGGTATTATTTGTCCCGCTAGCAGCAGAATTGCACTTCCAGCTCATATTCATACTGTGGTCTATTATTACCCCCAGGTTCCTTTCATTCACAGTGCTGGTCAGGTTGGCATTTCCAAGCCTGTATGTATGCAGGGGATTGTTTGTCCCCAGCTGGAGCACTTTACATTTCTCAACGTTGAACTTCATCTAGTTCTGACTCGCCCAACTTGCTAGCCTGTCTAGATTTGCCTGTATCTGTAGCCTATCTTCAAGAGTGACCACATTTCTCCATAACTTGGTGTCATCCACGAACTTGGCCAGCGAGCTCTTCACCCTCTCATCTATTGATGAAGATATTGAAAAGTACAGGACTGAGCACCAACCCCTGTGGACACCACTGCCCACTTCTCACCAAGATGACACAGATCTGTTCATTAGGACTCTCTAGGTCCTACTCCACACCCAGCTTCGTACCCAACTAACCATTTCTCTACAATGCATGTATAGTTTTGCTTTGCATTTACAATATATTCTGTAGCTGCCAGTCTGGAAGCACTCTTCCCCACATTTTGGCTGGAGTCATTTATTTGCGAATGCCTTGAACACACATAACACCTTGCTCCCAGGGAGCTATGGGCAAGGCAGTCAACTGCCAGGTTTTGGGGGACTCACTATGACCCAGCACAAGAACTTGCCTCGCTTCTCAGCCCTTGTGGGTACTGTGGGGCTAAGCAAGAACCACGCTGCTGTGCAGTAAACTCTGTTTGAATTGGCACCTTGAAAACAGCCGGGGACAGTCCCAAGCACATGCACAACAGTTAGCCTGCTGACATGGGAGAGCTATCAACTGACCCACACCATACAGCTGACATCAGGCTACATCGTGAGGCTATCCCACCACACATTCTATTTAAGGCTTAGTGGAAACCAGCCACAAACACATTACATATATTTGGTGAAATACACTGGTGGCTGGCTTCCCATTTTGCCACACCATTAATTCCCTGAATGTGTGGCAAGGTTACTATTTATGGCACAATTAACAGGCTAATCGCGTTTAAAGTATAATGTCTTTACTAAGAGAACTCTAATTATGTGGAGGGTCTCTACAAAACTTTTCTTTAAAAAAAAAATAAAAAATAGACAAACTACAGAAATACATACCTTTTAATAAATCTGTTTATACATTTATGAGAGAATGTCAACTCTTTCTATCAGTATCTTGAAGCATATTAAATGAGATAATTTAAATCATTAACTTAAAATAGCCTTTTAAATCACAAAGGTCTGAGTGCATGTACAGGTTTCAAAAAGGGAATAAAGATAGGAGAAACTGTGGTTAGAACTCTTGACTGGGACTCTACAGCTCTGGGTAAAGTACTTTGCTCTGCCACAGACTTCTTTTGTGGTCTTGGGGGAGTCATCTGCTTTCTCTATGCCTCAGTTCCACATCTGTAAAATTAGGATAGTACTATTTCCCTCCTCTGTCTGCTGAAATTATAGGCTCTTAGAAGCTGGGATTCTCTCTCATTATGTGATTGCACGGCATCTAGTGTAATGGGAACCTGATGTTGGCTGGAACCCCTAAAAGAAACAATAAATTATTAAAAAGAAAAGCATGAGATTGAAATTCTAAACATGTAACAGCTTCTATTCAAAAGAGCTGTGAATGAATCTTGGATGACAGATATTTTCATGGTATAGTCCAGATCAATGAATAAATGATAAACCCAATTGTTTCCATGAATTATCGAGATAATCTTTGTTGGAGGTATTAAGATATTCTCTGTTGAAAATGGCTACCTGTAAAATAGGGGGACAAGAGTATTTTGTTGACTTTCACTATCTGAAACCAATCCTAATGTGAAATCATGAACTTTTATCAATAACATCTTTTAGACTTTAGCCAACTGAGCATTTTTCAGCATAATTATTGGTTGTAAAATTATTATGTTAGTGTACAGTATTTTGGTGTAATTGCAATCTATATATGACCTCAGAGCTCACTTTTCAACTGGTAAATTGAACTGCAAACCTCTGTGGTATTGTTTATGGAAAATTCCATATGCTTTTTAAGGGCTTTTGACCTAGATTCCTTAATGTTTTCCTAAAGAGAATTTTCCAGACTTTACCTAGAGACTTGTTAGGTAAAACACACAGGAAATCAAGGAAAATTACATTTCAGTGTTTTGTTTTCTGAAGTGAAAGATCCCATAATCAAAAAGAAAAAGCAAACCTGCCAGAAAGTTGCCACTGTGCAGTACAATCATCTGGAGGAATTTATGCACTCAATAGTTTATCATTACAGACAGAGACAATGTACAAACCTGAGTAAAATCAAACACAAATAGAAGAAAATAAGGGATTTTTAGGGATGTTTACTTCATAATTATCGAGCAAAAGAGTAATCGCAAACAGGGGCCAGTAATTTAGAGTTTTCTTCTTTATGTTGCTGAAATCCTGAAATGATTTTACTGTCAGGTTATCACAAGAACAAAGATAGTTCCAAGAATGATTTGTATAAATATGTGACAAACCTGACTATGGAGGACCCCAGAGCTCTGAATTTCTCCCTGTTATGTTGCTACTTGCCCCAAGGAACAGACTGAGGTTGCCCTGGGATGGCCCCCTACCCCAGAAACCCTCCTGCCTTTATACTAGACCCTGCAGCTGCAGTGAAGAAATCTCTGCCAGCCACAGGTGGCCTACACCATTGAGTTAGGAGAGAAATTTTTTGGTCCCTTTCTCCATGGAGAGGGCTAGCATGGAATATCACTCAACTAAAAATCACTTCTTCTGCAGACAATCAGTAAGGTTTTCATAGATTTCCAGGGTCATAGTTTCATAGTTGGTAGGGTCAGAACGGACCTGAGTAGATCATCAAGTCTGACCCCCTGCCATGGGCAGGAAAGAATGCTGGGGTCAAACGACCCTGGCTAGGTGATTATCCAGCCTCCTTTTGAATACCCCCAGGGTAGGAGCAAGCACCATTTCACTTGGAAGTTGGTTCCAGATCCTAGCCACCCTGACTGTGAAGTAGTGCTTCCTAATGTCCAGCCTGAATCTACTCTCAGTCAACTTATGGCCATTGTTCCTAGTTATTCCTGGTAGTGCTCGGGGGAACAGGGAGTCTCCCATTGCGTGCTGGTCCCCCTTGGTAAGTTTATAGATGGCCACCAGATCCCCTCTCAGCCTTCTCTTGTGCAGGCTGAACAGGTTCAGGTCCTGTAGCCTCCTCTTATAGGGCCTGCCCTGCTGCCTCCTGACCATATAAGTGGCCCTCCTCTGGACCCTCTCCATGTTGGCCACATCCCTCCTGAAGTGCAGCTCCCAGAACTGGCTGCAGTACTCCAACCAAGGTCACATAGGTTGGAAGAGACCTATTAGATCATCGAGTCTGATCCCGTGCTCTGGGCAGGAAAGAGCGCTGGGGTCAAGTAACCCCAGCCAGGTGCTTGTCTAATCTCCTTTGAAATGCCTCCAAGGTCAGGGAAAGCACCACTTCCCTTGGAAGCTCATTTCATATTTTGGCAACCTTTACCATAAATATTTTTTTCTTGATGATTTATTATATAGGATAAAAGGTCTACACAAACAAAATGGACTATATATTTGGAGACAGGAAAACAAGTCGGGTTCCTAACCCTGTCATCCAGCTATACCTTAGCCTTCCTGAGAGTCTTGGCAGCATCACCAGAAATCAGCCTTCCTGCTGAATTCTGCCAGCCCTGACTGCTGGGGTTTTCTGACCCTTCCTAGCCCACAGGTAACTGCGCAACTCCTTCCAACCAGCTCCTCCTCCCCGTGCCCCCACCAGCACTCTCTTGAACAGTGGTTTTTAACCTGTAGTCTATGGACCATGGGGGTCTGCCGACTATGTCTAAGGGGCCCTCAAAACACGACTATGATGAATCAAAAGGCTGTAATTATGCACATTTACAATTCAAAGGAGTCTAAAAACCATTCAAAATTTCCAAAGTGGTTGACACCTCCATTCGAAATTTTTTAGGGGTCCGCAAATGAAAAAAGTTTGGAAACCAGTGCTCTAGAAAGTTCTGGTCTGCTTGAGGTAACCAGCATTCCTTTGGTTGGCTTTGCCACTCTATCAGATGTCTTTGCTATAGAGGAGTTGATTTCTCCACTACAGGGAGAGAATATCTTGGGGCCTAACTCCTTCTGCCCATGTCTGGGAGTAGCAATTCTTTTTGCCCCAGATCACAACAACAGGAGAGATTCAGCAGCTCTGCTCAAACTTTTTTCCATGACAAAATCATAAACAAAACCATAAAGATCTATAGTGGCATAAATGGATACAGAATAATATTGGCTGTCCAATGCATACCAAAGCAGTACAGGAAAACACAAGAAGGCATTCAAGACATGCTGCAAATTCCCAAAATGTAACAGGGTATGTGTTGACAATTTACCATATTCTATGGTTTATAAATCAACACAGTGTATAAGCTAACCCCAGTTTTATTATCAAAAAAGTTTGGTTTTTCATATATCCAATGTATAAATCGATCTTTACTTTGATCTTCATCAAAGCGACAGAAAGGATCAGGTTCTTGTTGTGCTCGCAGGGTCCAGGGAAGTTGGATCAGGCCCCTGGGAGCTTGAGCAGCACCCAGCCTGCTGGCAGCCCCGCTGGCCAGGCCCAGGGAACGCCGCCACCGTGGAGGGAAGGACTGCCCCCCACACTGGCAGCTCAACCCCCAGCTATGGAAGTAGTCAACTTCACCCCATGGGCAGCACGGGGTATCAGGCAGGAGTGGAGGCCAGTCCTGCCCAACACCCCTAGCCTCCCATCACACTGCTAATGGGGCAAGGCAGCTGCTTCCTGGGCAGTGCTAGGTATCCTGCTAGCTATAGGATCCTGCTGATGGCAGAAGCAGGGAGAGGCCTGATCCTGCTTTTGCCAGAACCTGTCTGCCCTGATCCCATGGCCGGGGGCGAGCTGCTTGAGGGCCGGGCAGCCCCTGAGCTGGGGGGGGGGGGGGCAGGGAGTGAGGCAGTCTTTCCCTCCACAGTAGCTGCACCCCCCAGGCCCAGCCAGGTGGGCTACTAGCTGGGCAGGTGCTGCCCAAGCTTCCAGAGGTCTGATCCAACTTTCCCGAAGTCCAGAAACTGTGTATAAGTCAAAGTGGAAATTTAAGGGTAATTTAGGGGGGTTCAAACCTTGACTTATACACTGTGAAATATGGTATATATCAACTTATAATGATTTGCTCAGTGGATTCACCATTAGTTGAGTCACCTATGTCATTTTTAAAAAGGGTGATGTTCTTTTTCATCAAACTCAATACATCCATGGATATGTAATTTATAAGACTACATAAAAATGTGTAAGTCTCTGATCTTAGGTTACTTGAATTCTTTGCTTTAAAGGCTTTACTTGACCTCATATTGCCCCATCAGCAAATTAGATTTAGGTCTTGAAGTACCCAAGAGCTCTAATTGTACATATATTCTGCAATTCATTAAAAAAACATGCTCTATAACAGCCCTACAATATGCTTATTTGCATGCACATCAAATGTAATCTAAATAATCTAAATTTACAGAGAGCTTTAATTTTTCTGAAGTAGTTAGATGTTTCATAAATATTCATAACTGCTATTCACTGTTGACAAGCATTTCTTGAACTGTTTGAGTAAGAATAATTTACAATAATTTTTGGAAGCGGCTGGAACAGATAACTGGTCTGCTCAAGAACACCTAGAAATATGAAATACGATCCTTTTCCCCAAAAAATAACTGAGCTGATTGCCCCAGGTATGACATATATGGAGGACAATGAGATTACAGTCTTGAGACAGTAATGAGAACAGCTTATGTTTGCTATTCCTCATTCACACTGCAAACTTGTCATGAAAATGGATTACCTGCAGTTCTGTACTATTTTCAATTCCTGTCTTGTCGTGATAATAAGACATCAGAAGTTTAATGTTCAATATAGCCTGTGAAATACAATAGTATATAAAGATGTGTGGATATTAAAATACTTGCTACTGCAATCTCTTCCCTTATATCTGTATACTCATGAGTCTGTCAAAGCAGCTTCACTAGTACTTTTACCTACTGCATTTTTGGTTTTGGGAATTATATTACAGCTTTAGGAGGAACATAGAAATCTTCTCTAGCAAGGTGAGAAGAAATAAATGCTTTGGCGTGCTGGCTACTTCCACATCTGGGGTTACCCATATGTTCACAATATTTTCCTCTCCGTATCATTTTTTTTCACAATGTATTACAAGATAATATTCTCTTTTGTATTGACCCTATTTTTTACTTTTAGTTTTTTTAACCTGGGTTGCATTTCTGAAAGGTGCTGAGGGCTTGAGGGCTTTCAATAGATGTTGGTGTCAAGGAACTTGTGAAAATCCTTCTAGGTGCCTTTCCACATCACTAAACGCCTTTAAAAATCTGGTCCTCAGTGATTTAGGAACATGCGTTCTATTTATTAAACTGTACTATTTTTATTAACTGTACTTACAATCCTGTCTTGCAAATGCCTACTGATCTCTTGTGCATAACTGTGGTCCCACTGGACTCACATGAGTGTCCATGGAATTGTCTTAAAGGGCAATATTTTGCCAGGGACTTCAAAAGAGCACAAAATAGAGAAAAAGGCTGGAATGATAGCCTCTACCTTGCTGGAAAACTATCCAGACATCACCTACAATCCCAGTATTTTGTTACTTATCTCCCAGGACATAAGGACCAGGAAAGTCTAGTGTGGAGAGCAGTGAGAAGATAAATTAGTATTTCCTTTCACTCTACCTAATGAGATGTAGCGAAAAGAAGTCCTAATATCTCCTGGTATAATTCAAAGCTGCTTCTAACCATTGTTCAATGTAACATGTATATATTTACATTCCAATAGATACAATTTAATATACATAATACTTACAGTGATAGGCACATCAAAGAGCTTTGTTTATTTAAATAGATGTATATTGTATTCATGGGTGTACATATATAGAATGTACCACTTAAGCTTATAAATTCTTGTGCTGATGTTTCTGTAGTACAAGGGAGCGAAATCTTTATTACAATGTAGTGGCTCTGTCCAGATACTGTAATAAAAAGAGTACCATATGGTATCAACAAAGCACTAACTGGGTGTTTTCCATTGACTTCAATAGGAACAGTACTGCACCCATATCCAGGATTAGTTGTCTGTGTGACTTCAAAACAGAGTTCCTGAATTCAAAAATAACTTATCTAATTAAACTCCAGGTTAAAAAAAAAGAGTGATTTCTTCATATTTTAAGACTAAGCATGAGAAATTTGAGGCCAGAAGGAGCTTTTCCTGTGAAAGTTAAACAGAAAGAGAGGCAAAAAATGGGCTAATAAAGGAAAGTGTGTTGCATCTTTACCTGTGGTGTCCAAACCACTGCATCATACCATAAGTATGTGTGTAATACTTCTAAAAATGTCATTAGAAGAGATTTTGTCACTTAAAACTAGCTAAATTTACAGTAAAATATTTCTAAAAGCTTGTTGTTGAAATACATCTGTTTTGATTCCTTAGTAAAGAGAGAGGAAAGGCAAGAAGCTCCAACTTCTGTTTATTATGGCACTGACTCAAGATAAGCCTTAAAATTACTTTTTCGTGTACAAACATTGTGGTTTCCCCATCAAAAGCGTTTTTGTTATAAAAGAGCTTTTACAGGAAAACATTGGGGAAACTCACTTTTTAATTAGAGCAGCAGACTTCTGACCAGTCTTAGGCCAAAAGTATGGGATTTTATGATGCTTCTTTTCCTGATTATAAAAGAAACAACAAGTGCAGCAGAACCAATATCATCTCATGGGGATTCTCAAAGTTCAGCTACACTGAGAAAAAATAAACCAGAAACTGTAACACTGAGTGTGCTTTCTTAACTTTTTGAGGACTTGTTTAAACCCTGTGGAGGGGGAGGTTAGCTCATGGTGGTTTTTCCTGTGTCGATGACCCTCGTAGTGTTAGAAACATTAAAAACACGTTTCATTAATTTCCTCTCCTCATAGATACACATCCTTATATTTAACTTCATTTTTATTTGGAGTTTATTTGCATTTGTTTTTTATTAGTTAACTAAGAGTAGGTCAAATGTAAGATTAGGTACTTTTTTTCCTTGTCCTCAAAGGAATAAGAGTTTTCCTTTCACTGAACATTTTTAGTAATTTTGGATACTCACAATAGGTCATTGTGCTCAGTGATTTCAGCTTGTCAGTAGAATTTAATCTTAATCTAACTGACTTCGAAAAATTCAATTTTCAGACCACCCAGAATAGTACATAATCACCTAAGATACTGAAAATATTTAAAATAAATGCTAAATTGTTTTTACAAAGACTGACTTCAATGAGATTCAAATTAAAACCAATCAGCATGCCAAGTTTTGGGATAAACTGAACCCCCCCACCCCTTTTCCCCCAGATTCCGTCACATAATGAAGCACAATAAGCCGAAATAAGAATGTTCTTAATTTTAAACATCCTGTACTACTTTCATGTAAATGCCATCATTTCTTGTACCCTATTTATTCAAGGTTTGGGGCTCTGCTGATGAGGTCAAAAAGGACAGTTCTATGGAGCAGGATGTGTTGCATCTATACAGTTTGGTAGAGTGAAAAGGACTCAACATGGGGCTTGTACAAGGTTTTCTGATTTTTAAACACTTAGCGTTTTTTAATATTTGAGTTTTAAAATTGTCCCTGGTCTAACAATGCAACAATTGGCAATTCTAGTCAGGGCTGAATTGTTGTGTTCTGGTCTCTCTGAGAGATGAACCTACCTAGAAGCTGTTATATACTTTTCTAAAAAAAACCACTAAGGAAAATTTAATGTTTTGCAAACATGTTTGTTGGGAGGGAGTTAGAAGGCTGTCAAACAGAGATAGGAAGACTTTATACCAGCCTCTCAGTCTGGCAGGTTCTGGGACAAATCATAGAAAAATTGCTGCAAAAAAGCAAATGTATAAGAACTAAGAAGCTACTTAAATAATGAAGAATAAAAAAATAGAAAATCTGGGATGCTGTACATTGCTGGAATTTACAGGTAAGATTTTACACCTCAATACTACAGTAAAATACGGACATACTGGGCACCTCTGCATGAGATGCTGACTGTGCAATAACGTGACACTACTGCACAGTAGTGTTGCATGGCAAAAACTGTGCCAACATGCTACTGTGCAATAATATTAGGCTACTGCACTGTAGCATCACTTAAAAGGTGTTTGCCAGCACTACTGCACATTAACTCCAGTTACTGTGCATTTATTTAATACTTGTTTATACAAGTACTGTGCAATAACCACTGCGCAGTAGCATCTCATGGAGCTGCACCCACTGAGGTTGCTGAAGGAGAGACAATTTGGAAATGGTATGCTAAAATAATCAACTGAAAAACATTCTCTGGAAAGAATGAAAAAATGTAATAGAAACCCCCCCTGTAAAAGTGTTACCTTCACCCCAAGAAACAGAACCCATTATAAAAAAGATGAACCCATTGGTGAAAAAGATGCAACTGAGAGCTACAGCTCCTGAGATCCACATCATGATTTACTAGTCTGAGCATTTGAGCTGAGACAGGAACTATTGTTTGCTAACAAGATGACAACTTTTACCTAAGGTACAGTCCCTGTCCCTGTCCAAAGCATGTTCCTTCATTCAGTCCTAATAAGGTTACAGAACAACTTCTGGATAGTGTGATCTGGCGTTATTTAAGTACCCCAGTGGAAGCTGGGGCACAGAACACATGTTAAGGTGGTAATCATCAGTAATTCTATGCAATCAGTGGGTGCATCTACACATGCATTTGATCCAGGATCAGTTTACTCATGCATAAACTACTCACAAGAAAATGTTTGTGGGCAGGCGTTTACACATGTAGGGAACTGCTCCTGTTTCCTAGGGCCATGCAATGGGCCCCTACCACCACCAGGGGGAGGGCTAGGAAGGGAGCACCAGGCCAGGAGACAGCTATCTCCTAACCAGAGCTGGGACATTACCCTGGTCCCTGCCCCTGCAGCAGGGAGCTCCTGGCCCTGGCTCCTTGATCAGAGACAGGAGACTTGGAACGAGCTGCAGGGGAGGGGCAGGTCCCACCTTCCTGCTCTGATGGACTGGTGGGGCAGCTAACAGCTAGCTCACTGCTAGCTTCCCCACCAGCAGATTGGAGCAGGGGCCTGGGACCTACCCCACCCCTGCAGCTCTTTCCAAGCCCTGTGCCTTGATCACCCTATTGGGGCACAGGGCTGGGAGCTACCCCGACCAGGACAGTTCCTATACCCCAACCCACACGTGGCACAGAGGCTGTGGAGCCTGTTCTCTGCTCAGATCGGCAAGTTCAGACCTGGGTGGGGAACAAGCTGGGGAGCTTCTTCCCTACTCAGCTCTGTAAGTGCAGAGCTGGGTGTGGAACAGGATGGGGAGCTTGTTTCCCCACTCAGCTCCACAAGTGCAGAGCTAGGCTGGGAACAGGCTGAGGAGCCTGTTCTCTGCTCAGCTTCATGAGTGTGGTCAGCCACTTACCATGGGATGGGAGATTTCTCCCTGCCACCCAGAAGCTGGGGTGGGAACTATTCCTCCCTGCCTGGACAGCAGGAAGCTCCAAACCCCCTCCTGTGCCATTGCGATCAGGAAGACAGAGACTAGGAGATCCTTATCTCCTGGCACCAGCTTCTCAGTTGTGGGGCCAGCATTAGGAGACAAGGGTCTCCTAGTCCTGGCCCTCAGTGTGGAGCTGGTGCTGGGAGTTCCCTGCTGGCAGGGGCTGGGGATCTTGTTCCCTGCTCAGCTCCTTGAAGTTCCCAAGCTTGTTCCTCCACCCAGCTCCATGCTGTGGAGCTGAGTGGAGAACAAGTTTCCCAGCCCCACCAGCAGGGAGCTCCCAGCACCAGCTCTGCCCCATGGGACTGACCCTAAGAGACCCTTATCTCCAAGTGCCAGCCCCACAACCACAGAGCTAGTGATGGGAGGTAAGGATCTTGATCTCCCAGCCTGCCCTCCCCCTGCCCTGGCTCCATGATCACAATGGTGGAACAGGGGGCTTGAAATTACCTGCTGCTGGGGCAGAGGAACATGGTCTCTGCCCCAGCTCCTGGGAGCAGGGAGAAATCTGCCACCCCCTGGTCGATGGCTGACCAAGAGCAGCTTTGCTCCTAGTCAGTCATCTACATGAGCACTACCGCTCCATTACTAATTGAAAGTAAATTTGCTACTTGGATTTGCTATGTGTAGATGCACATGCTTATTTCACAGTAAACTACACTACTGTGCAGTTAAATGTCTCATGTGTAGAGACAACTCACCTAGTGTATACCAAGTACAGGTCAGAGGATGTAACAGTTACCTCCTCCAAAGGGAAAAATTTATTCAGATATTGAATCACTGATAAATGAGATAGGGAAAGGAAAGTAATTAGAGATATGATACCCAAAATTAATACATTACAAGTTCTTAAAATTCTGAATTACTAGCAGGGATCCTAGTTTTCCCTGATAAAAAATTGCAAAGTCTGTGATAAAAATTGCCAATTCTCTGATTAAAAGCCCCAAATCCGTGATTAAAATGAAATACCACTCTATATATATAGGTATCAATTGAATACAATGTTTTATTGATATAGTTACCATTTTAAAGCAGTTTGGAAGCCCACCATTGCCTCAGTTGCTATAACAAAATAAATTCTAAATACCTGAAAATTTTGATATTTGAGTTTGTGTTTTTTATCATGGAAAATCAGAGCTTCCCCTTCCATCTTAGCTCACCAGGACACTGGTCCATGCTCATCACTCTTAAGCCGCAGCCCCCCAGCCCCACTGGAGCCCCTCACTCCCCACCCACAGCCCTGCTGATGTCACTCATCCCCAACCACAGCCCCCTGGACCCTGCCGGTGCCCACATATGCCCACTCAGGTCCACAGCTCCCTGTCCCCGCACAGCAGCACCCATGCCCTGGCTGCCATCCATGGGAGGCAGTGGCTGCTGCAGCCCAAGTGGGGAGCCTAGCTCCCCACTACACAGGATGCACAGCTGGAACAGAGCCCATGGTGGGGGGCAGGTGCGGGCTGCCTGCTGTGGACTCAGGCATGGGGGTAGCTTCCCACTCCTGTGTACACTCCTGGTGGGGCAGGGAAGGCCTGTGTTCCTCTGATCTGTGTGCTTGGGCTCCCCACCCTGCTGCCTTCCACCGGGTCCTCTGCAGCCCAGTGGGCAGGAACTGGCAGAGCAGAGCACGGCTGGGCAGGGAAGCTCCTTGCCACCACTGCGAGCCCCACACTGCTCTGGCAGTGCATCCTCTGCCTGCCCAGCAGCAGCAGGAGTGGCGATGTGGGATTGTGGCCCTTGGTGCTCCAGGGCAGGCAGGAGGCACATCGCCAGGGCAGCATGGGGCTCACAGCAGTGGCAAGGAGCTTCCTCACCTGGCCCCGCTCTGCCCTGCCACACTGGATTCCACCCACTGGGCTGCAGAGGCACTGGGGGAGGGCAGCAGGGTGGCAAGCCCAAGCCTGCAGATGGTAGCCTGCATCCGCCCCCAACTCACACACAGAACTGGGGGGCACATTCTCCCCTGCCCCCCCCACCCAGGAGTGCACATCAGATGAGCCACCTGCAGCCCCATCCCCTTCCTTGCCAGGGCCCTGCAGCTGCATATTGTGGCCCTGGGCCCCAGGCCTGCCCTGCCTAACTCCCTCCCTATGGGGTCCTCAATTCCCCCCTCCTGCCAGACTTACCTGTGGGAGCTGCTCTCCAGGCTGCCTAGCAGCCATGTGCATACACATGCACATGGTGCCCCCCGCTGGCTGCCCTCCTTCCATTCTGCCTAGCCTTTTGCTGGCTGGAACACTACTGGCCTGCAGAGAACTCTTTGCAAAACAGCAAACCCCTTGTTTCTCCATTAAAATGAAAAATTTGTGTTTTTCTTGGGGAAAAAGGAAAATCCACGTTTTTTTTCTGTTTTCCTGTGGGAAAAGGAAGATCCAGATCCCTGATTATTAGCATTTTCCTACTAATACTAGGAGATGTGCAGGCAGGAAACCGCAAAGAAGAGAGTGTCTGGAGATAATTTGGCAGAAGGATGGTTTATAACCACTGATTGAGAAGTGAAAGTTAAGAACACCATCTCTGTCTACACAGTACAATGTCCAGAGATACCCAGCCTGCCTAGGCTACTCTGCCTAGGCTAATTCTCGTTAGCCTGGGCAGAATGCCATACTCACATATCTATACAGCTTCTAGGCACCTAGCTTATTCACATTAGACATACCCTGGATGTAAAGATGCCATACAGGAGAAACTCAAGTGAATAGAAATAAAATGTGAGAGTCTATATCTAACAAATGTAGCAAATTAGGAAAGATATGTGTATGTTTCCTCAAGAAAGTAAAAACTCAAATCACGTGGGACACTGGTAATTAAAATGCCTGAAGAATTATTGGAAATAGAAAATGGGCTGTATAGCTGAGCAAGATGTTAGACAGAACAATTTGTGGCACCAAACTTATCTAACATCTCTCCCAACTATTGGTCCCATAAAAGATTTCACACAAAGAAAAACCTTGTTTCTTACATATTTCCTGGGTCATCACAACTACAACCACACTCCAAGCCTAGTATAACATATGTAGTTCATTCAGTCCTAGGTACTGAAAGTTTAAAAGCAATATTTGAGCCAGAAGAGACTGGGAACTTTGACATAAGGCACTAAACTAATCCAAATAAATAAAAGATCTTAACTAGTGATGTGTGATCAAATGGACATTATATGGAAGGGATGAATGGGGCTGGGACATGTGGCAGACAAAATCTGAACATCCAAAAGATATTCAGCAGACAAAAACCTTTACAGATTGCATAATTTTCAAAGGCAGTTGTACCAAGGACAAAGGAATAAAACAGCAAAAAAGAAAACAACTCCTAAACAAAGAGGATTATCATGTTCATTTTCAACCAGCAGTAACCCTGACCCATTAATCAAATTGCACATGATTTGCAAAAGCCTCAGCAGATGCTGAAACAGTAGTTCAAATTGTTTTTCCATGGGGATGGAAACACAGGTCAGATCCCAAATGTAGGGATATATCAAGTTACACAACCAGTAACCTGCGCAGAAGACTTGAATATCAGTGCCTCCTCTGCTTTATAAAAAAAGGAAAAGAATCTCTTATTTAGGGATCTCCTAAATAAAGAATGGATCACAAAATCAAATAATTGTTAACCAACAGAAGTACATGTTCAGAAAATGGAGAGTAGTGAACACTACTGTGCATCAGAAATTGAATTAAAAAAAAACCCCATACCAGACAGACAATTTTCCCCTCTAATTCAAGATGTACTAAATAGGTTAGGGAGTAAATCTTAATTATTTTTTGTCCACGGTTAAGAAAGGGCTATCCTTTAAGGTTAATGGCCAAACAAAACTGTCACCTCAAAATCTTAATTACTCCATGTGTCTGCATGAATGGATTACGGTCCTACTCAGTTTAATATAAATGTACTTGTTACTTTCCATCAGTGATGCAAACAAAAGTGCACTTGTCAGGGATCTTTCAGTGACATGGACTGAGTTAATGGGGGAATGGCAAGATCAGGCACATTGAGATCTTATTGAGGAGAGAGAAATGATGTTGTAGTTAGAAGTAAGGGCACTTGTACATGTGATGTAATTGCCCTTTTTAGCAATTTACTTGCCCCTTTTTAGCAATTTAATAACATCACACTTTACACGTGCAATGGTATATTGCATTTTAATTTCATCACACTGTACACATGCGGCAGTCTATAGCAAATTAAATTACCTTGTTATGTATCCAAATAAAACACATCCTGATGTATTTTAGTTTGCTATGTAACAAATTGCAGTGATACATCCATCGCCAGGGCTCCCCACAGCTCACGGGCTGCTCAGCCCACTGGCAGCTCACTCCCCAGCCACGGGCAGGCTCTGCAGGGGAAATAAAAGAGTGGCAAGAGGCTTGGCAGGCTCCCAACACCCCATGCACTGTCCCCACTGCCTTCCTGCTGCCTGGGACCACCCAGGAATGGGCTAACCCAGGAGCAGTGTGGGAAAGAGGCAGGAGGGTGGCTGGGTGTGCTGGCGGCCAGTGAAGGCAGAAGGGATCATGCACAGGGCACTGGAAGCCCTGGAAGGAAAAAAAAAGTAGTGAGGGGCCTGCTCACCAGCACCCTGCCTGGGCAGCCCTGGGCGGGGCGTCACTGCTGCAAAGGGAAGGACTGGGGCTCCCCACAGTTCCAGGGCTGCTTAGCCTGAGAACAGCTTGTCCCCCTCAAAGGAAGATGGTGATCCTGGAAACTTGGATGCTGTTGACTGGACTGACATAACACTCATACTGACAATTCAAATATAAAGCCAAAACAACCCTATTGAACCTGAAGGCAATTGTGCATGAGAAAGTAAATCACTAAAACAATCTACTGACACTTGAGGTTGGCCAATTGTAGTATGTGGTATTCCATCCATAACAGTGGTGATATGAATAAACAAAATAACATTGAGTTATGGTATAAACACTGGATTAAATCCAGTTTATAGTTCTGGACAATTTGTGATTATGTTTATTCAGTAGATGGTTTAATAAATAGCTTATCATATGCTCAGTGCCTTGAATGGCATAGTTATGTCACGGATCATATAGAAACTGCTATTTTATAAAGAGGTATGAATACTTTTGAGAATTTAAACTATTCAAAACCATCTAATTTTTCAGTAGTGAAACTATAATAATTACAGAAACTCTCTGCTTAATGGGGAATAAACTGAGGATGCATACAGAAGTTTCCACCTTTGGTCTGGAGCATATGAAAAAGGAGAGTGAAAAAGACTCAGCTGACAAAACAGTTATGGACTATTGCTAATAAGTCAAAGGCAGGGATTGAATATTATATTTTAAAAGAAATGTTGGGACAGCATTACATTTATGAGAGGGGTGTAACACTTCCAAGAAAATGTCAGGGGTATAATTACCTGTACCTTGTCTTTTTTAAGGATCTGAGGTCTGCTGAAAAGGTCTAAGGGGACACTTATGGGAAGCAGGGTGCGGTGTGGCAGAAGAAGTAAAATGTGTTGTGTCCCAAAAAGGACTCAGCAGCAATGGGCTGCATGCAAACTGTGTTTGGTTTTGGGTACTGAGTTTAAAGCTCTACTTTAAAACTGTCTCCAGCCTGACAGTGCAACATGTCTATCATACTTGGATTCTAAAAGGCTTTTCAGGATGGAGATGACCAATATATTAATATAATTGTTTGTTAATGCCATCAAACTCTCTTATTAATCAAAACAAATTATACTGAAGCACAGAGATATACCTTGAAAGGTAAATTATAGAAATTTCTTTAAACATCTTTCATTTTCCTTATTAAGATATTTGTATGAATTATTTCCACTGGATCTCTTGTGGGATACAATATAAAATATTCAGTTACACTATATAATTGTATAATTCTTACCATATCTGCAATCAATACAACATGTACTACAGTCCTTGAGAGAGATTTCCTAATGCTATGTTATTAATGGTCATCACAAGCACTATAGAGCCTTCTTTATAATTACATTTTAAAACATGGCAAGAACAAGAAAAAGCCCATATGGCCATCTAGTGTTTACTGTGAAAAATACACCTGAGCAATTTCTTTTCACAAACATTATTTACCATTTGGCAATGTTTTTATAACTTCTGTAGTGCATGCTTTTTCTAGCAACCTGGAATTTGTAACATTGTTACACTGAAATTCAAAGCAAATTAGTCTCCTTTACCAGCTTCATATAATCTAATTCAATAAACTCCAGCGCTTATAGCACTGGAGTGTATTGTTCCTGGGTACTGTGTTTACACGTGCGCCTGGGATCGCAGCACGTGAGCTTGGTCAGAATGGCCCCAGATGGCAGAGGGCCTGGGGGGCCAGCTTGCCAGCCACGGGCTGTTCTGACCCAGCTCAACATGCTGTGCAAAGGCTGACTGGGGTACAAAGGTGCTCCAGTGCAGAGCTTATTAGTTCACTCCAGCCTAATGGACCAGCATATGTAGACACCAAGACATATACTGCAGAGCTAATTAGGCATCTCTGCAGTAAACATCTCATGTAGATGTGCCCACTGTATCTTTTTCTGTCTAAACTTTTATGCTACACTCACTATTATGGAATCTAACTCTCTTTAAAACGTCCTCTTCTACAAGGGATTTTTAAAAGAACATAAGCACGTTATGTGACTCCATTGAATTTTACTGTGAGTTGGGTACCTAAGTCCCTTTGGCCAGTAGCGATGCATAGCGGGGTAGCTTAGGCGATGGGCGGGGGGGCAGGTGGGAGCACCGGTGCCCCTCCTGCGAGCACCATCTGGGGAGTGGGAGTGCTGGATGAAGCGCTGTGGTCACTTCTGGAAGCATAGTGGCCACTTCCCAGTTGGTGAGATTGGCCATGGGGGGACCCCCCGCCCCAGTCGCTGACTGGTCAAGTCCCTTTAAAAATCAATGAGACACTTTACAGCTAAGTACTGACAATCAAAAAAGCTCAAGGCTGAATGGACTCAATCTTTACAGGTTAGTCTAACCTGTGTAAAGCAAGTGAAAAGACATTCACTTTTGATTCTGGAAATGCAGCCACATGTCTGCAGTGGCTCAGGCCAGGAGCTGGTATGGGGGTGGTACTAGAGCATGCCTCCCTGCTCAGCTGGATCAGAGCACTTGGGCAAAGAAAGTAGTAGCCCACCTACCCTGTGAAGGAGGTTTGTGGGGGGAGATGCAAAACAGCTTAGGGGACTGAGAGTTAAGTTGAATCTGGAGGGGATCTGGGCCAGAAGTTCAATAAACCAATTTAACTTAAATCAGTTAAGTCTGATACTACATCCAAGCAGGTTTATCTTAAACCACTTTCAGCCATTTTGAGTTCAGTTTATATATGCTGAACTTCTGGGCTAGGGACAAAAATTACACATAAACCAGTAAAAGTAACCAGAAACTGATTCAAATCTGTAACACAGCAGAAGTTCAGTGAAATTTCAAAATGGCTGAAACTGGTTTAAGATAAACCTGGATGGATGCAGTATCAGACCTAACTGATTCAGGTGAAATCAGTGTATTGAACTTCTATGCCAGATCTCCTCCAGATTCAAGTTAACTCATAGTCCCCCAGTATCCCAGGATGCTTTACACATCCCCTGCAACCTCCACCACTCGCGGGGTAGGTGGGCTAGCCACGGCCCAAGCTGTCTGTTCCTGCAGAGCAGGGAGGTGTGCTCTAGTGACCTGTGACTTTTGGTCTGGGCCACTGAAAGCAAGTGGCTGTATTTCTGGAATAGGAAATGAATGTCTATTCACTTGCTTATCAGTTCAATCTATGCAGCTTAGATTAATATGCAAAGATTGAATTGATTCAGCCTCACACTTTTTGCCTGTACTTAGCCCTGCTGTGCTACAGATTTGAACTGGTTGTCAATCAGTTATACTAGTTTATGTGTAATTTCTGTCCCTAGCCTACATTGCTAAGATGAACTGGAGTGGAACCATAGCAAACTTTGTCCTGAAAGGTTTTGCGAACCTCCATTTTATATTCACAACAGCTCTCAAACTTAAGGGTTCCTGGCTCCTTTCAGAATTAGGTCACAGTAAGCCATGTGTTGAAGTATGTATTTTATTTTTTTTTAATTCATTTAATATGGTGTTGGCATTCTGTCATGCTAAAAAGGGGATTGGTTCTGTTTTACTTGAATTCTTTAAGAGTTTTGCCTTTGATTTCCATGGAAGCAGGACTGGGACCAAATTTGTCACAAAACCAGTTTTCATCTTGAAATTTTAGCTATGTGCAAATGCATTGTCATCTAATAAAGATGTGACTTAAATTTTCATCTGAAACTTGAACCAAACCTTTTCTGCAAATTAAAAAGAACAGGTTATTATGTAATGTTTTTGTTCAACTCTAGTTGCAGACAGAAGCAAATGTGATGAAATGTCATGGGTGAACCAGAAGCCTGTGGAGTATATGTGGATTGACTACAAACAAAAACAGCTGAAATCTCATAAAAGAACAATTGTTTAATATATTTGAAGACCGAAGAGCTTCAGATAATTGTTATGTAAACCTCAAAACTTTTTGAGATTTAACCAGTGTTACATTTATCCTTACAGGAGACTTCTCCATTGGCAACTGACTTCAGTAATTCACTGTCATTTAATAAAATATTATGCTGTTATCCATTGTCATTGTCCTGCTCTGTGCTCATAAAATTTGGTACTGGCCTACATGTGCATCATTTTGTTAATTTTGGTACCAGAAAATTCATGACCTCAAGGAGACTATTTGTAGAAATGTATTTTCAAAAGAAGGTTGACATAATGTCAATGTTATCATAACTGATGAGGAAAAGAGATTAGAAAGAGATTAGAAAGAGATTGGAAAGAGATTCAGCAGTTTCAACGGGCACTTTGGATGCAGTGGACTACTCCAGACTGTAGTGGAAATGTCTGAAAGGATTTAACTCATCAAGGCATCCCTAGGTCTTTATTAAATAGTGTAAAAAACATACCACAGGTCACTAGGCTATGCTGTTTCAACTTTCCCATGTGATACTATTGCAATAACACTTTCTCAGCAGTGATTAGGGTTAAACAAAAGAAGAGGTATCAGCTCATGAGAATATCTTAGAGGACATCAGAATGGATATATCTGAGAAAAATGTCAACAAAATGTGACCTAGCAAAGGGTCTTTTGGTACTTTTTAAATTACTGGATGGGTTCACTATCTGGAATAATGAATAGCTAATGGTTCGGTAACTTTGACTTCACAGTTTGTCAGCGCTGGTGAACATTTAGGAGCAGATCAATGACCTGGATATACTGAAAAGTATAGCTTCAGATACAGCTGGGGCCATAGTAATAGTGTCTCACTTCATCAGACTATTTTTTTATGGATGAAAGAGTTGATACCAGAAGTGTATATATTTTAGCTAGGCCTGAGGCTTTCCAAGTAATCTGGGGGATTTGAACATGCACCTCCCAGAAAGTTTAGCAAACGAGCTATATCTAGACCCCTACCAGTTTTGAAAATCTCAGCAACCTGTTCCTGTCATTCAAATACACCCAACACATTCTACATGATGCTGTATCACCCAAGGGAAAACTGGAGCTAACAATCCTTTTGCAGAGAAGAAGGTACAGCTTTATAAAAATTACTATGATAGGAGCATTACAAATATTGACTTCAATTCAAGTCAATAGCAGTTTTGACAGAGACATCAAAAATCACAATAGGCATAGAACCCACTCTTTGAAATTGCCCTGCTAACATTTCTATGGAGCCATAATTGCAGAAGGCAGTACCTGCTAATGATTTGGGCTTATAAGAATCCGGGAACAACCATCTCTTAAATACTGTGTGGTTCCCCTATTGTTAACATGTCAGACCACCTTGAATTTTTTTGTCATTATTTTCACAGCACCCCACAGGGTAGAAAAGTATTATCATCCCATTTTTACAGATGAAGAACAGAAACACAGGGAGACTTACTCAAGGTTATGCAGCAGGATCACTGTTTCTGATCACTTAAACTCAGTGTAATGTCTGTCCCTAGCCCTGGGGGACATGCGGTCCCTGGGCAGGTGTGCAGGAGCCCACTGAGAGATCCCAGTGCTCCCCCAGGAACAGACACAGTGCTAGGGAGCTGGGCATGGCTGAGCCCCTCCCCCTCCCCCTTGTCAGCTCAGTGACAGGCACCTGCAGGTATCATGGCTCCCTGCCTCTGCACCTGCACCTGCACCTGCTCCTGCGGGGGAGGGAATGGGGGGTTTCTCAGTGGGCTTCCACACACCCACCAAGAGACCCCATGCTCCCTGGGAGCTAGTGCAGTGTCAGGGAACTGGCCATGACTGAGCACCACTTCCACCCCACCCCACTCCGTACCCCTCGTCAGCATCAGTGACAGGCATCTGCAGCCCACTTGGCTCCCTGGCACTGCACTGACTCACAGGGGGAGGGTGTGGGAAAGGGGCACTAAGATTTTTCCATGGGTGTACGGAAGCCCAGTGAGAGACCTCCATCCTCCCTCAAAGCCAGTACATTGACAGGCAGCAGACTGGGCTGGAAATGCCTGTTAGTGACTTGGCAGTGCTTTGCAATCTCCAGCAGCCTGGGAAGGCCGCAGGTCAGTTCCCCAACTTGCTGGTCTTGGCAAGTGCAGGCACTTCTGTGCCTCCCCCACAAAAGGGTGAAGCTGTGTTCTGTTTGCTCCCAACATAAAGTAGGGTGCTTACAGAAACCTGCATAGGTTTGAGGGATTCTGCCTTGGGCTTTTTGAATGTCTATACCTAGTCCTATTCTGACTTGATTAGTACTGTGTTGTGTTGTTACAGGCACAAGGATAATTGCAATATTAATAAAATTATTTGTTTAAGAAACTGTATTTTATTTATTCACTGAGTAGATTTTTTCCACTTTCCACAGAAACCATAATTCATAGATTTCATAGACATTAGGGCTGGAAGGGACCTCAAACATCATCAAGTCCAGCCCCCTGCCCCAGGGGTAGGAAGTCAACCGGGGTCAAAGGATCCCAGCAAGATAAGCATCCAAACATTTCTTGAATGAGTCCAGAGTAGGTGCCTGTACCACTTCTGGAGGGAGTCTATTCCAGGTCTTGGGGGCTCTAATTCTTCCAGGATTAGTTTACCAGTAGCTCATTAACATTATATTTGCCAAAATGTCCTTAGTTATTTCAAGTACTTCCAGATACTCTTTGAACTGGTTTTAGATGGCTTCCTATAAATTGCATGGCTCAAGGGATTAGTAATATAATACTCTTTCACCTGAAGGTTTATGGTTCAACTCTAGCTCATGTCAATACTGATTAAAGGAAGGGAATCTAAAATGAGCAAATGCTCTTACTCTGGTTACTAAATGACAATAGTAATATAATAAAAGCTGCCTTGACAATTGGCATTTTTGTTGGTCTAAACCCAAACAGTAAAGGTGAAAGGAATCTTAATATTAAACTCTATATTCCACCCCTTGGAAAAGGAATGGGTCACAAGGACAATGTGGAAAAGTAGCTCATGCTGTGGCTATAGCCCACACTGTGGCTAAATAGGGGACTTCACTTTCTAGGGCTGTCAATCCATCACCTTTCAGGAGCATTAAGTTCACTTAAAAAAATTAACTTTAGCAGAAAAGGATGTTACTGCTTTCAGTGAGGTCACTGAAAGGGTAATATCACTCTCAGTGATGCTAATGTGAAGGTACAGGGGTGACATGAGCTAATTGCATAGTTACTACTCTATTATTGATTTATGCTCTCCTGACATTTACAGAGAAATAAAATGGAGTTTACATTATACCTACTCTATAGTAAAATATAAGACACACAAACTATTTCAGACCATGGGAGTTTTTATTGCTGTATTACATATGCAGAGATGGGATTAAGAAAATGTGTACCATTTCTTCTTCAAAGTGTCTTCTACTGAAGCCTCAAAAATTGACCTGCACTTGATTTTGGGATTTTGGGATAGGAAAATGGAAGCTTGCTCATCTTCTGAATTGCTCCACTTCCCCAATGGATATTGACTTTGTGAAATATCCTGACTCTCTGACTATCATAATTATTTCAGTTTAGGCCCAGAAGAAGTCATATATGCATTACAGCTATAAATTTTATTCTACACATTTTCATTTATTGAAAACTAATCGTCAGAGCTAGAAGAAGATGCATGAATAATGAAGCAGTGCTGGTTAAAAGATGCCTCTGTCAGGGACAGATCCAGGGTGAGGTGGAGTGGCATGGTCGTATCCCCCGCTTCCACAATATCTCATGTGCTGGAGGCTCCAGTTCCTCTCAGCCCTAGACACCTTGGTCCTCTATGAAGTCCAAGAGTAAAATACTCTGAGGGCATCAAACAAGGAGCAAGTGAAGAAATGGGGACCAACCCATTGCGGTTGCTGTCCCCAGCTGACTCAGAGGCAAGGAGAGCCCCAGGACCACTCCTGTTCTTATCCAGCTGGGTCTGCACAGAACAGCTGTATAGGGTGTCAGGCTTGGCAGCAGCAATAGCAGCAGTGGAAGGGTACCTGCTTCCTGCCCCCAAGTCAGTCAGGGACAGCAACCCCTGTAGGAGAGGGGAAGGAGAGAATGGGAGGGGAGCAGAGGTGCCTGAACTGTAGGGGAGGGGATACTGAAAGTTGGGGAGTGGTTGGAGGAATTTATTACCTGCTTCAGAAACTCAGTCAAGTCCCTGTTGCCCTGGTGCCCTTCCAGGGGCAAGAGCTGCAGCCAACCTTGTGACACCAGTCACATCTCTTGTACCCCGCTTTTTTAATTCCTAGATCTGCCTATGGCCTGCATATATTATGTGTTCCACTCTTACAAGAACATGAAAACAACTTGTATTGTCCTTATAATTTCCTCTCCATTCCAATCTGAACAATTCAGTGATTTGAGAGTGCACACTGTTCCAAAAGCAGAAAACCCTTGGAAAATGTTAGCAAAAACTGGTTTCACATTCTAGGCTTAACTTCGGTATCAGAAAAGACAGCTACTCTTAAGTAACTCCACTTCATCTTTTCACAATCCATCCCATGCCAGGCTACCTGGAGTGGGAAGCTAGGAGGTGATGAGTGTGGAACCAGAGAAGGCAGGTACGGAATTCACTTCTTGAAACTCTGGAGCCAGACAGGATGATAGCTGAGGAATCTGGCATTTTTGTATGCTTCTAGGTCTGCCATATATGCACTAGTTCTTAAAAGAACATGTCTCAATGCACCTAGCTCATTTCAGAGCCCAGAAAAGGGAGATAGCATCTGTGCTAACTGTAGATGAGTACCTGGCCTAGATCTGAGATGCACAGCACCCATTCATGCTTGTATATGATAAAGCTACTGATATTACTGCCTGACTTCCAGAGTGAGGGTCTGCTGTGTCTATTAGTTAATCTAGCCTATTTATTTTAAGGCATTTATATGGATAATGGCTATATTATCTGAGCATTTTACACACATTATCCTTGCAACATGCCTCTGAGTCAGAAAAGTTCAAGTTTCCTTAACAGGCTAGGAGAAAAATCACATAGTAAGTCTTTCATGAATCAGGGACTTTAACCTACATTTCTCAACTCTTATGATGTTGCCTTAACTACTGAACCATTTTTTCCTCCCTTTAGATTGTCCTATCCTGAATCTTACCAAATTCAAAAAATACAGTCCACTGTAACATAAGGAACTGAACTATGTCCCTAAACCATGTTCTCAAATCAGGAACTCATAAATATAAAAAAAAACACACAACCCTTTTGAAAATAAAATACAAAATAATAAATGTACAAGTTATACATACTGGTCACACACAGAATCAAGTTCAATGTGATATGGAGGTGGTAGCCCACACAGCACAAAAATACTTGCTTCCCAAGGGCATCCCTTACAGCTGCATCCCACACAGGTGTAGGGATTCCCTTTCAAAAGTACTCTTTCCCCACATGCCTTTTAAATTTGATGGGGACAGCTAGCTATGACCTTGAAGTGGTAATTTAATCCTGGGTGCTGCATCCCTGTTTCTTCCATCTGTGACTACTCCTAATTTCTGTTATATTTTTGTTCTGATTCCCAAGAACATATGACACTAATTTAACTATACACTTATAATGCTACAAGGTTTCCCTAGCAAAGATATCTATAACAATTGTCTCAAAACATTTATAATATTCTAAGCATTTAGAATTCTTTAGGATACTGTCTGTTGACACAGATATTATCTGATATATCCTGTTCCTAAAAACACTTAGGTCAGTAACTCAGCAGAACAAAAATTACATCAATAATGAAAATCCATGAAGTAGAAGTAAGATGGCTGTGCTGCAGTAAAATATGGACTTTCTTTCTATTTAATAGGCATGACATCATTTTGTATATGGTATCCTTATTTTTTTCACGTTTTTGTGGTTGCCTAGTACATTAATGTTACAAATGATGTATCAAGTGAACACACACATCACCTAGAAAAGTACTGTGCTAAGTTTGTTTCTAGAATTAGGTTTTTATTTTAAATTAAGCTTTTAGGTTTGTAGTATGTTTAAAATACTAAAATGGCTTCTTGACCTTTTGGCTAAGAAGCAACATTTACTTTTAATGTTTTAAATAGTGTGAGGTCATCTCTTATACAAGAATATTTACACTTAAGCTAATGTCTGTACTACATTTAATTGAAATCATGTTATAGCTCAAGATTTGTATTGTCAATGTGAAAGAGGTTTTAATTTTATAAGACCATAGAATCCATTGATGGCATCTGATGAAGTAAGACGTTGCATACAGAAGCTCATACATATCTGTACCAGTTAGTCTCAAAAGTGCCACCCTGCCCTAACTTCTGCCTGGCCAGATTAATATCATTGAACAAAATATTAAGAATGTGAGAAAATCACAAAGACATAGTTGAGCTCCAAATAACAGTGTGTACTAACTACATACAAATATACAAGGCCTAGCTACCTACTGCCACTGCTGTCACTCAGGCCTGATCTTCCTTAAAGAACTGAGCCTTTTGTGTTTGAACAGGTTACACTGAACCAGTTTAAGTACACACAGTTTGCTGAAGCCACATCAGTTTGCTAAATCTGTTTACATTTTGTACTATGTTTACACCATTTAATTTGCAAAATCTATCATATAGTTCCCAGATCAGATGCTAGAAACAGTGAAATGTGGGAGTTTTCTAAAGGCCAATATTGTGGGAAAGAAATGTCAGCTTGTCAGTTAAGCTTTAACTTGAGTAATTAAAGCTGCTGGAAGGCATTCTGTTTAAACAGATGATTAGAGAAGTTGGGGTATTTCTATATTTGAACATTCTAGGAATATTTACTAGTTTAATTTCTTTACTGTAAATGATACCCCAAAACTGGTAAAAGGTAATTTTTCTAGGTCAAGTCTATACTAAGAATTGAAACATTCCTAATGGCACCAGTGAGACAGAACCAATTTAATGGTTCAGTGTGTACACACTAGCTCTGCCAATCCTTGTTCGTAGCTGCTGCAGTTTAGCCATGCTTCCACTCTAGCTCTGGTTTTAACTACCTCATTTACAATGTTCTCTGCCCAGAGTTCCTGACACAACTTCTAGACCTGTGGATCCAGGGTAATTTAGAGGAGCAACCGATACACTATATCAGCCAGTAATGGGGAAAAATCCAAACCATGTCAGTCTGAATCGTTTAAGAGAAGTCCACATTGGATAGATTGTGCAGTCTTAGGGATATTTATCTAGGCTGGAAGCAAGCCTAGTTTAAACAGTATTAACTGTGCAAGTAAACTCTTTGGATCATGTTTGTGTATGAATCTGAAGTGTTTTACAACATGTTAGGAGGGACCAAATGGTTCTTAGAACAATACATTTCTCAAATATAAACAACATTTTAAGTCACAGAATATGTAATGTATTTTTAGAAATGATGCACTCAAGCATTTAAAGAGTAACTATATAGTATTGTGAAATATTTTGCTATTTAAAATAGTAAACACTATATAATGCGAATTCATGTATTTACTAAAAGTTGTAATAAATGTTATGTTTTGAATTATTTGCCCAGTTGTATAAAGCATCCCATAGATAGTCTCTTATTGGCTTCCTTGGGTCAAGCAACATAATCAAGGTGATATCTCTAAATATTATTCATAGTTATTGTTCCACTTAAAGCACAATAATAAACTGGTTATTAGGATATCTGCACAGCACTGTACTGTACTGCCTAGACATAATCGTAAATATCTACAACATGCACTTGTCTTTAAAACAAATCTCATCTGAGCATTTAATAGGCTACGGTAATGTACGAGAGATGTTGTAGCTGTGATGGTGCAGAAATTATGCGAGAGGTAAGGATTTCTTAGGATGATATAATTTATTGGACCAGCTATGTTTAACAGAACACACTGGCCACATCCACATGAGCATGGACGTTTGGTTCCCCAGGGGCTATTAGCAGCAATTGTGCTGCCACTAGTTGTCCCCTGGGAATGCCTGTGCCATGCACCCTCTGGAGTGTAGCAGGTTACCCCAGGTGGGGTAAGGGAGGCTGGGGCCAGCACTGGGATGGTCCCAGCAGCCTTACCTGGCGTCTTGGGGGACTCCTGGGGCTGCAGCAATGGCAATCCTGCTGCTCGGAGCATGGCCAGCAGCTGGAGTGTGGCTCTGCCTGGCCAGGCTCTGGTTTTGAGCCACACATGCTGTGCCTGAGTGCACCACTGCTTTTTTTTCGCATGCGTATTTTTGACCCCTGGATATCCAGTGATCAACTTGCCCCCCAGCCCTCCGATGCCCCTCCCTTCAGCATGGAGAACAGCTGAATGTGCAGTATGTGCCACTGCAGACATGTGTACTGCACAGCTGCAATTGGGATGCAGCCACTTTGGACAAGGGAGCACAATACCATTTCCTACCTGTACATAGCTGCCCTCTGACTTCTCAGACATACATCATCTTCCACCATGCTACATTTTATGAAGTACTAGACTCTAGTTCTAAAAACAACCAAACTGCAATAATAATTCTCAAACACTTCCTTCATGGCATGGTTTGGATAGGGACGATCCTGCCTTTGGCAGGGGTTGAACTAGATGACCTATGGAGGTCCTTTCCAGCCCTCCCTCTCTATTACTTTTTTTTTTCTCTGCAGCTCCTGGGATGTGTTGTGTAACTGCTCCGCTGCAGGAGGTTTTTGATCTTCACCGACGGTAAAGTGCCAGCACCTGACAACAGGTGAAGCTGTGCTCATGCTGGATGAGTTCTATCACGTCCTTTGTGCCTATGCAAATATATTTGGCATGACCCCTCCTTTTCCTCTTCCCCCCATCCTGCGCAAATAATTTGCAGGGGCGGCTGCTCTGTCTGTGTTGGATCCAGGAGAGGAATACAAACGGAGGGGCAGCGTCTGCTGCATACGTGCCCTTTCCGGGCAGGTATTTCATTTCCTTGAGGCAGGAGCCTCGGCAGAGCCGCGGAGGCAGCTGGCACATCGTTCTCTCCTGTGCCCACTAGATGGCACGGCTCGGTCTCGCAATGCCGCCGCCGCGGGCGTGCTCTGGCACGGCGGGGTGTTGATCATCATCAGGCTCGCGCTGCCCCGAGCCCGGGTTCATTTCCCTGCCTCGTGGCAACGACAACTTCCAAAGTTCAGGGCGGCAGAAGCGGGAATGGCCCCTCTCAGGCTGCCAGGGACTGATGCTAAACGGACTGAAACGGCCAGGAGGGAAGGGACAGCCGTGGTTGCTCCCAGACCACGAGTGACCCCGTGGAAGGGCTCGCGGTCAGCACCGAGGGTTGAAGGGGAAAGCCCTGTGTCAGCACTAGCTGAGAGCCCGGTCCTGGCTCCAGCTTGCCCGCGCCCAGGGCAGGACAGCCAGGATCGTCTCACTCACATCTACGCCCCCAGCTCTGCTCCGTCCGCAGGACTCGGTGCAGCCAGGCCCGGGGCAGCCGGACCCCAGGCCTGCAGCAGGCCGGGCAGGGCGCGTGCTGCCAACGCAAACAGCGCCCACAGATAGTTGCCAAGGGCACCTGAAACATCTCTGCATTACACCTTGAACCAGGCTGCTCCTAGCGCCGAGTTTTTATTGCCCCGGCCATAAATGGTTGTAAAGTCTTGCAAATCTTTCGCTGCCCCTAGCAATTAATAGCCCTATTTTTTTTTCCCCAAGGCAACAGCGCTTTGCCCTGGAGCGCTTGGAGCCCAAGACAAGGGGTTTGGTGCCTTCAGAATCTGATTTCTAGCCTTTAAAAAAGTGTTTCTAGTTTGGGTACAAATAACCCAGGATGGGTCCTTTTATGCCCCACCTAAGGCAACAGAAGTGGAAAGGGGGGGGGGGGGGACATTCGTATCTGCTTGGGAATGGGCACTAAAACTGTGCCAAGCACAAACTGATCATGGTCAAGAAGAGCTGGCTGTGGTTATGGGGCAAAATAAACCAAGTACAACATAGCCACCACCACCCCAAGCGGGTTGATCCTATTTCCTATAATAAAGGAAGCAGCAACCTGTGACCCGAAGGGAGCGCGGTCAAGAGGGGGTCATCACAAGGGGGTCATTTGAAGGCCTCGAGGGGCTCTCGCAGCTGAGCTGGAAGATCCGCCTCAGCCAAGCGCTCGGCCTCGTCGGGAGATGTTTGCGAGAGGGCAGACAAACAGCGCCCGGGCCCCGTGAATGATTTACAGGGGAGCAGCCCGAGCTCGGAGCGGCTCGGCCGCAGGGCTGGGAGCCACGAGCCTCTCTGCAGAGGCTGCTGCAGCCCGCCGATGCGCAGGGGGTTTGAGCTCGCCCCGGGTCCCTCCAGCCCCAGGCGACCGCCCGCCGAGGGGAACGAGCCCTTCTCCACCACATAGCAGGGACCTGGCCAGGCAGGTCGCAGGTGCCCCGGGCAGGCGGGGCGGGAGGCTGTGGCCGGGGTCCTGCGCGGAGTCGCCTGCGAGGGGTCCGGAGCGAAAGCCGGGCTGCGGGATCCCTGCTCCTGGGGCGACTCCGGGGAGTATTCGTTGTTCTCCGCGGCCTCTGCGGCCCGGGCCGCCCCCCACACCACCGGGCCAAGGCCAGAGGCAGCACCTGTGGCTGCCGCCGCCGAGCAGGGCCTTGGCATCTCGTCGGTTCTTGCGGAAGATCCTGCCCCTCCCACCCGGACTGTCCCAATAGTATGATCCCCTCATCCACCCACCCAAAGAAACCTGTTCAAGGAGCGACAGAAATACGAGGCAGTGGAGGAAGACGGGGAGAGGAGGAAAGGCAGAGGATCTGATGTCTAGGCACCCTGGTTCTCTTGCGAGAGTCTGATTTTCGCCTGTCATGTGAAAAGATGCAAGGAGAAGGAGAATCGGCAGCCAGATTGCCATCGAGGCACCCCTCCCACCCCAAGCCCTTCTCGGCCCCCGAAGTAGGGGCCGGTCCTAAAATAATTGAGAGAGGAGAAACTGAAGTGATAATGAAAAGCCGAAGTCTTCCGGTGAATGCCACGTGGCCCTGTAGATTCCCGCAGCGGTGCAGGCAGCACGGGGAGCTAGCTGTGCACGAGCGCTAACAGCCCCTTTCCCCTGGGCTGGCCCGTTCCCCGCACGTGTGTCCGCTCTGCGGCGGTCTGAACAGTCTGTGGCGTCATAAACGCGAGGAATCGATTCGTCTGTGGTGTCATAAACTCATGGAATCGTCGCCGGGTTCATTTTCTTCCAATTAAAGCAAAAACCAAAAGGTGCCTTTTTATGCCTAGAACCTGACAGAGCCGATCCAGGGAGGTTCAGGTTAGCAGATGGACGCGTGCAAACTCCTGGGAGTAACAGCCCCTGTTCGAACTTCCCGCCTGGTCCTCTGGATTACTGCGGGGTGCGCTTTAACCAGCAGTGGGAACATTATTTATTCCCCGCTGGTAGCACCTTCCACGCAGCCCCGCTAGCAATTTATCTGCCACGGGAGATGGACACAATATGTCCCTCTAAAATCTTCCTAGGTGACTTTTATTGGCCTTTAAAAATAACCTTTACAATAATCTCGGAGGTGCCGCAAGCTATTTACATCGGCATTGTTAAACAGCTGGAGAGTTATTTCTGTTAATCACGAGCGTTTCCTGAATGGTAACGTTGTCAGCTGGAGTCCAGATCGCTCCCTCCTCAGTGAGAAGAGAGTCCTCGTCCGATTTGGAATCTCCCGTGTAACACTTCAAATGAAAGTCTTCCACTCCTCAAGGCAAAGGTAATGGCTGTCACGACACACAATCAGAAAGAACTTCCTGGGGAAAACCAATAATCACCGATCGCATTGAGATGCGAGAGGGAGAGGCGTTTTTCATGTTATTTTTCACTCCTTTATTTCAAAGTGCTTTCCCCGCTTCTCCGTCTCGTTAAATCAGCAATGCCAGTGTGGTGGGATTCGGAAACGCTTATAGCCATAGTGAGAAAGACTCTCTGGGTGCCGCCTCCGGAGCCCTTCGTTTTTGCCTGCCAGATCCCGTCCTCAGACACCCGTGTGGCCCTACAGGTGCCTCTAGCAGGGTCCAGATAACACCTGGGTTGCATCAAGGTTATTAGATGTCATCTTCCTGATGGCAACGGGTGTGACTGAAGAGAGAGTTTTGCCCATCATGGTCTAGATACCACAGCTACTAAGTGTGTTCCTGGGAGCAGCACCTCGGAAATATTCGTTGGCTTCAACAAGCCCGCAAAAGACCATCACCCCTTGGTTCAATCCCATCTCCCCATTAGAGTACAATGCCAGCCGCTCCCTTGTGTCACAGTTTCTCCCAGGGTTGGGAGCAGTCATGAATTTCTGCCTAATGTCTTTAGAGACTGGAAGCACCTTTAAAAAAAAAGCCTCATCTCACTTTGGTTCAGGTTTCTCTATCACACACACACACACACACACGCACACGTGTGTAATAGAGAAACCTGAACCAAAGGGAGCAGATACCTTTTTTTTAAAGCCTTGATTCCCTTCTCTCTCTATATATTAGAGAATTATTTACACAAATACATACATATATATCTTCATATATAGATTCCCTTCTCTCTCTATATTAGATAATTATATATCTCTCTATATATGTATGCATATGCATGTATGTATCTGTATAAATCTCTCCATATATAGACATATATAGATATATGTATACATACCTCTTTCTTTATATGGATATATATATATGTGTGTGTATCTGTGTGTATATAAAATGTGTATATATAAAATTCTCTAATAGGGGTGTGATTGTGTATGCACACGTATATATACACCCTCCATATATTAAAGAATTCTATCTATCTATCTATCTATCTATCTATCTATCTATCTATCTATCTATCTATCTATCTATCTATCTCAAGTTTGCTCCGAAAAGGATGTCTTCACTACAAGATTCAGTGAAGCAAAGACATCGAAGGAGACTAAGGAAACTTTTGATCCTGCAAAGAGAAATCCAGCCAGTTGATCTCCACGGTATGGTTACTACACAAATAACCATGCACCGAATTGATGAGGGAAGAAAAACCTTAAGGACTAGCCGTCCTCCACGGGATCCGCCTGTTTCACTTGTTCTGATTGTCCCCGGTAATCACACGATGAATTTAGGCGTCTCTACTTGTGCGCTCATTTGTGCCCTGGACTCATAAAACGCACGGGTGGCTTGGCCAAGTCGAGGAGCGCAGCAGAGAGGGGGAGACGCCATGTGGAATCTGGAGCCCCCGCGCTGAAGCCCGGGCCCGCCGGAGCGCTGCGCTGCGCGGGTGCGGGCGGGCTCCCGTGGTCGGGGGCACCAGTTGCAGCGCAAACACAAGCCGGCGCGGCGGTCAAACGAGTTGTTCCTGGCTGTGGAGAAACAAACAAACAAACAAAAACCCCTCCCCTTTTCCTGACGTCCTCGGATCAGCATCTCTGTCATTGAAAAGGGGAAGCAGAGCTATTAAATACACCCATAATGAAAGGGGCACCTGCGAGCAGTCCTACTGCATTTCTCCGGGTACTGTAGCCCCCCCCCCCCGCTTTGTGGTTCAGGACAGCTCCTTAGTGGAGTCCTCTTCTGCCTTGGCTCACTACCAAGCCCCTGGTTGTGGGAGCGGGTGCTGGAGGGGCAGGGGCATTGCTGCTCGAGGCGGGCTGTGGCCGGGTCGTGCTGGCGCCTGCCGAGAATCAGACCCCAGGGCAGGTCCGGGGGATGTCGAGTGGAGACCGCCTGGGCAGTGCGCTGGTGCCCCCGGGGTGAAGGAACTCCCTTCCCACAACATGGAGCGAGGGCTCGCAAACCAGGCGCCGGAGGAGCCTATTTCTTCCTCCTGCCAGAGCAGCAGGAGCCTGGCGGGTGCGTGCTCCGGGCTGGGCCATCCCCTCGGGCTCCGCAGGGCCCGGCAGGGCAAGGCACTTCCCGGCAGAGCAGGGGCCGGCTTTGCCCCGCCGTGCGCAGGCGGCAGCTTTCGGTTTCAGTGAGAAGCCTGGTTACTGTTTAACATCCCCACCCACGTTTCAGTTTGTTTAGTAAATCGATCTGAGGCTGGGGCTCGGGCTGCTGCCCTGTCGCCATTGAGCGAAGTGAATATCCCCTGTAGAGCACACACTAACGCCGGTGCAAGCGAAACCTAAAGGCTCCAGGAGTAGGGACGGGTCAGGGCAGGGGGAGAAAGGCTTGCCAGGCGCCCGAGGGCGGGTGGGAGTCGGCCCCCGGGAGATGCTGCTGCTGCCGCCGCCGCCCTGACTTGCCAGAGCTGCGGCGCGGGAAGCACGGGAGCGACTCTGCCCGGCAGGTAAGTTGCACTTGTGTCAGCGCCACTGGGAAGAGCTCGGCCCGCACGCGCCCGCCTGCCCCTCCCGCCGCCGACCCACCCCGACCCCGAGCCGCCGCTTTATTCGGGGTTGCAAAGCCAAGTGCCAAAGCAGACTTCAGTCCGACTGCGCGAGGGGAGCAGTTCCTTCCCATTTCTGTATCGATTTGGAGCGGGTCACGATGCGCCTCTCTCCTCAGTGATGTGAAGACCTCCCTCTTTAGAGGGCCGTGGGGGCGGGAGGGTAGATCGCGGGGCTGCGAGCGCTGGGCTTTTTCTTCTGCCGGTGGCTAGTCCCCTAGAGAGCACGTCGGGATGAACTGGAGAACTGTCAAGGGTTTTAGTTTTTGTAGTTAAAAAAAAAAAAAAAAGAAAAGAAACGTCCCTGTTCACCCAAAGCTCTGTGTGTCACCTTCCTCAGTTCTGCCCCTTTCCCAGTGAAGCACGTTGGTTCGTTGTTGTTGGGCTGGGGAGCCTAATAGGGCTTGGCAATTACTGAGTGCTTTGTCAGGGGAGCCTGTAGCTCTCCAGCTTTTTAAAAAAAGATAACAGTATTGTGGCATTCCTTGCAAAGGCCCAAACCCCAAGAATGACCTGGATTTCACAGCCCCCTCCTTATCAAATTGTAGGTCCTACCAGAGTTTCCAGCTCACCTATGCAATTTTAAAGGCGAATAGGGGAATAAAAACCTGTGACACTAACTTTCATTCCTGCTACTTGGCTTGGGAAATATGTTAAAATATTATAAGCACACACTATGCTACAAACACAACCCATTTTTCAAAGGCATTTTCACATCTGGCAGAGCCAATAATGCATCTTGAATAAGCCATCACCAACCCTCTTTGGGTTACTATCAGCCTGTTTCAAATTGCTATTGCTTGCATATGTATTACTGAGGAGTTGTGATTTTTCCTATATATATTATGTAGCCAATAAAGAATTTAAAGTGCCATCTACATAATTATTAATTACATACAGGACAATTCACTTAGTGAGTCAGACTGATCATGTTAAACAGTTTTTCAAGGTCAGACTTTAGAATGCACTAAAGAGTTACTGAGAAAACTATAAAGAACTAAATAAATACTGTGCACTATGATGGAGCTCATGCAACAAGCACAGAATAAAAAGGAAACATTCAGTTATATCCAGGGGTTGATGAAGTATTATGAACAATACATTAGTCCTCCCCTTCTTTCTCTCTCCCATTTTTTATTTTTATTACATTCGTGATTCTTTTGTAACACCATCCACATTTCCCATCATTCCTTGGTGTCTTTGAAGTTTTGAGTAGGAGAAAAGAAAATGTTTAAGAGTGCTAGTTTCATTGTCTGGTGCTCAGTTCCCTGTCCCTCTCCTCCCCTCTTGCTGATGCATACCAGCCCTGCTTGAGGCTCACCTCATACACATTAAAAAAATCAGGTGTAGTACAAGATCATGATGCAGTTCTCTTGCTCAGAACATTACCTTTCATTTCTGCAGCTCACACATTTGGAGCATATAAAATTCTCTGCACTGGCTCCTCAACACTCCTCAGCACAAAGCATTACTCTCCCTACAGCTTATTTTCTATGAGAACAGGGTAAATTCTCCTCTCTTCTGTGAATTCACACCAGCCTGAATCCAGTTCAGCTCATAGGCCCACCACGCTAGTTTGCTACAATTCCTTTGTGCACAGAGAAACCACAAAAAACTTCTGAACTTGGTATTTGGTATAGGAGGATGTCCATGTGGCAAAGAGTTGACAGAGCAGTTATGCCACCTCTCCCCTTCCCTTCCCAGTAACGCCAGTATAAAGGGCATAGCTGGGGAGAAAAAAGGAAGCATGACTAGAGGATTTCTGTGACCTGGAAATCCCAATTTGCTCGGCTAGTCTCTTTGGCCTCTGCAATTAGGTTTAAATCACAGCATCCCTGATGTTGCTTTAGTTTATATTTGGGGATAAATGGGGTCCTGTCCAGACTCTGGAAAAGGACATTTCAAGATAGAATAAAGCCATGTTTCATCAGCTTCCTCGGGTTTTGTGCCTAGCCTAGCGTGACTGGACATGAAAACTGGGGATCATATTCTACACTATTTCACTAGCATATTTGAAAATAATTTTGTCTAATTTGTCATTTATAAAAGCAAAGGAGATACTGTACTTTAAATTTCTTCTTGCCTGGAGCTTATGAACTGAATCCTTCTTGGGTTGTGAACACCCTACTCTTCTATAGCCTCCCTCTGGATGCAGTCCACACTTTTCAGAATAGATCCTGAGTGAGAAAGATTCAGTACACATCCTCAGTGTCACATGTCCTTATGTGCAGCATTTTATATATCCACCTCCTCTGGCTCCTTGTCAGCTATGGGGAAAACAAAAGGCTGCCTTAGGCTTGTACTATTCTTTTATAATATATGAATCCACCAATAAAATCAGACATACCTTTTTAAGATGTTCAAGAATTAGTAATGCAGGACTTGGGATTTTGATTTTGTAATACTTATAGTAAAAAGACTGTGCTAAATAGGTAATTTCTGAGTAGTCGGTAAAACATAATAATTTTCTGTTGGGGGGGAGGGATTGTATTAGATCAAGAATGGAAAAAAGTTTAATACTGTGATAGTTGATTTAAGAATGAATCATTGAGAAACCTAAGTGAATCATTATAGAGAGCTTTTGCCCTCTGTAAAAGTCGGCAAATATACTAGATTTGTTAATCTATATACCTGTGCTGTAGTCTATATATACTTTACCCTTGTTTCCTTTGTTTGTCTCTCTACCCACAGGTACTACACAGTGTTGTATTATTGTATTGTAACTATTTCTGGCAAAACAGCTTTTGGACTGGTTATTTGATCTTACTTGTTCTGCTATTCTGGGATCAGACAACCTTTATGCTATTGAAAGTTAAAGATCCTTCCCTAGCTAGATTTACAGCATATACAGTTTTAAAGATTGGTTGAATAATTTCTTTTAACCTTTTATTTAACTGAGCAACTCAGTTGTCTGGACAGCCTTTTTTTTGTTCCATAAGTACAAGAAGAGGTGAAAAGGTCTTCACTATAATGCCATTAAGTAAGAAATTTAGCAGTTACATTTCCTATATCTTGTGTAGAATTGTGTTAATTGCTGTTCAGTATATGATGGATGAGTTGTTCTTCTGAGAAGATAAAGTTTGGTATCACAGATTGGGATTTTTTTGTGTTAAACCATTAACATGCATTGCACAAACATGTTGTCTTTGTAATATACTATATGTTAACTTAGGCTAAGCACAGAAGTCAAAAAGCCTCAGGCTGAATCGATTTCATCTTTGCAGGTTAGTCCAAACTGCATAGATTGAACTGATAAGCAAGTGAACAGAAGTTCACTTTTGATTCCAGAAATTCAGCCACATGCTGGCAGTGAATAAGGCCAGAAACCAGAGGGATGCTAGTCCATTTATTTAACCTAAATCAGTTAAGTCTGATACTACAGCCATCCAGGTTTATCCTATATTAATTTTGGCCAGTTTGAAAGCGGTTTATATGCATTGAACTTCTGTTGTGTTACAGATTTGAGACAGTTTCCAAGCACTTATACTGGTTTATGTGTAATTTCTATCCCTAGCCTGAAAGATACACACATTAAATGGACCTTGTTTGAGATGCACTTTCTTCTGATCCATCTCTATGTGTTTTACCTTTTAAAGCACAGTGTATCTTAATAAAGAGCAAATGATTTGCACCACAGGGAAAAAGTGTGCATAATGAGCAGTACATCAGGTAGATCAGAGATATATTAATGCATCTTTCATCAGCCTTGATTCAATTAAATATTTTTCTTTTCAAATTTTCAATTACAAACCCCTAGAAATCAAGTTGGAATAGTGTATGTAATATCATAACTGAAATCTATCAAACTGAAAGGCTCAAGCCACACTTTCAAACCTTTTTCAATTGTCAATTTAAGTTAATTGAAAATGAAAGGTCTTGGTTTCAGGATTGGGCCATTTAAATGGAAGCATGCTGCTTTCATTTTGTAGAAGGGCAATCTCCTTCCACATACGTATTTTTAAAAGGTTCATTCATAATTCTCCCTTCACACTTCTATTGGAAATGACAGAATTCATTATTTTGAGCTCTTGAACTATTTTTCTGCAACTTGGGTGATGAATTGTATGAGATTTAGTTCACAACATGACATGGCAGCCTATAAGATTTAAAATTCTCAGGGACAGATTTTTGCCTCTGTGGCATGCTTCTACAATGGGTGCAAGAATCCTTGGTCCAGATCCTCAGCCTCCCCCCTGCCACCTCACATCAATTATCAGGGCAAGATATTTGTCTGGTACAGACAAATGTCTTAGGAAGGGACTGGAATCATATATTCCACTACAGTTTTCTGGCTTGTGAGCACAAAAACTTTGCAGTTAGTATCATCCGCTTGTCAGGGGTGCTTTCTGAATATCCTAATCACATATGCCACGTTCCGTGGTTGTCCCGGATTCCTGTAGCAGGAGGTTTATAACAATATCTTTTCTCTCACGTTTTATTCCTAATGGAGCAGTCTGTTCATAAAGTTTATATTATTATTTATTTATGAAAACAGTCCCTAAATATTCAGTTGCATGCATGATAATGCAGCCTCAAATACAGGATGTAAGGTTGGTGGTGGGAGGTAGGCTGCTGATGTTCTTCCAAATCTTTTCACACTAGACTGTGCAGTTGCTTCAGATATGAGCAGATTGCCGCATGGATCCCTGAGCTTGGCTTTTTCTTGGTAGGGCTTTAGTATACAGTACACATGGGTTTTGCTAGGCAGATTGGATGTGGTAGTGCCATACTAGGAGAAAACAAATAGTAGTATCTTCCAGATGATCTTAGGGAATCAAAATGAGATATCACTCAGCAGCTTGTGCAGTTCTGTCTTTTTTTGTTTCTCATGGGACACTAACTAGTTAAGACTGACATTTAAATTCTCATTCCTGGACTATCTGAGTTAACCTTATAGAGCTGACTGTGGCAGCTCACACTCTCAGAAGTGATGTTTCAGGCTCTTTGCAGACTTGTATCTGTATGAATTACCCTTAGTTTACCGTTTCAAGTGTTTTTTTTGCAGCTGTAACAGCTAGACATTTCCTTTTTTTAAATGGAAGAAAAAATTTGGAGAATGTGGCAGCTTCAGATATGTATTTGTCACAAGGCCACTTTCTCTCCCATTTCTGAGCTTTCTGAAGAAAGCTGTGAAAACAGACAGAGAAGGTATTCTGTGCCTGTGTCTTTTTGACACACCTCTTAAAATGTCAGTATTTACACTCTTAGTTTTCAAGAAAATTATATGAGATAGACAGCTGCAAGGAGAGACTCAAGTCCTTTAATTCGCCAAACCAGCAAAAGTTGGTAGCAGTAGAACTAGTTTACATCTCCTGTCTCACCAGAGCCCTTAATTTGAGCATTTTGTGTTAAGAGAATATCTGAAATAAAACATGTTACATATCAGTGTCAGTATTGTATTGTTGTTATTACTGTTGTTGTTATTTGACATTGAGCTTGGCACCCTAGAGAATAATCACAGTCCCTTTCCAAAGAAAGGTACTATCGAAATTAGATATAGGAGCTAAGAGGTAGTTAGCACCTCACAGAAGATTCGGGAGTTTGTTTGGTACCCTTTTTTTTGATCCACTGAGCTCTAGCGGTTGTGAAAACTGCCAAATCCATGCTGCTTGTATCTTTGGCCTCTTCCTTAGAAAACAAAAAGGATGCTTGTGGTGTCTGCTTTTTGTGGAGTGGTGATTCAGTCATTAAGAACTACACTGGGATTACAAACTCATTTCACATAAACTGTGGAACAAGCATTAGATGAGGAAAGGTTCCAGATTTCATTACAAATCACATTAACTGTTCCCTTCCCCATTTCAGTGCTGGTCATTGTATTGAGTGTATTCGTATAATGTCATCATGGACTTTGTTGAAAATGGCTTTTCCTATTTGAGGCTTTGATCAGACAGACAAATGGCAATTATCTTAGATGGATTTGATGTCTACTGAATTGGCTATTAGGGCAATAGGGTTTGTTTAATTTGTTCAGTTATTCCTCAGTCTTTGCTTCTAACTTGTCATTTGGAAAACCGAAATAATAATTCTTTACTTACTATGAAAATGTAAGGGTATTTTTTAATTTACCTGAGAGCTACTGCCTATGTAAATACATATGTGCACTTATGTTGTCTGTTTGTATTTAGGAAAGTTATTATAGTTTCTCTTTGGGAATGTCTAGATTTTATACTATGTTGAACTCTTCCATAAGGATCTATATTTCAAAGCTGCTTTTAGTGTCTTCAGAGTCTGATGCCCCGTTCACTTTTAAAACTCTCTCCCTTTTTTGTTGTTGCTTTTGGGGTTTTGTGTATTTTCTAGTACAGAAAACCCTTGCTATTTGCGGGTTCAGCATTCGCGGTTTCAAATATTCGCGAATGCCGAACTTGCATCTTAAATACACTTACAGGAGCTCCTCAGGAGCTCCACGCTTGCCAATGCCGGGTTTCCACTGCTGCCAACGCAGCCATGTCCCCCCCAGCCACCGGGGCACTGCGTTCATGACGTTCATGAACGCAGTGCCCTATTCACGGATTTTACCATTCGCGGGGATCTCGAGAATGTATCCCCCATGAATGGTGAGCATTGCCTGTATTCTTGCTCTTTGCTTTGAGCTTCAGTGAGTTTTGATATTAATATTAAATATATAACTTTAACAAGTGGTTTTGAGGGACGTGGAAGCAACACTTTGTTGTCAAACATCTCTGAAGTTCCAGAACTCAATTTGACTTAAATTTAAGGTATTATTATCAATGTGAGTGTCGTAACAGGAGCAGCTTTGGCCACGAAATTGCTATTGGACAAATAGTAAGGAGAAAGCGATCAATTTCAATTTCAACCATCAATTTCAACACCACTCTTATCTTTCTGCTTATCATTTTAGAATCTCAGAGATAAAGAGCTAGAATTCATAATAGGCCCATCAAGAAGGTATGCTGTTAAAATGCTACACAAAGAAAATCCTGTAATTTTATCAAAGGAAAAGGATATACCCCAAAAAGAGAGACATCCTGCATTAGAATTTCCACAGGTGATGGAAAACAGAGGTGGATTCTTTGAGATGAGAATTCAGAATTCTGTTTATTAATTCCTGCTTTGCTTCTGGATTGAGAACTGATGTTTTGAGGTGAACACATTTGAGTGAGGCATGGATAGGTTGTCCTGTCACATTATTTGCATCGTATGTGAAAACATGTTACATAGTGCTAGGATCCTATTGTTGCTACTGTTATTTGACATTGAACTTGGCACCCCATAAAATCAGTCCCCCTCCAAAGGAATATACAATTTAAATTAGATATAGGTGCTAAGAGGTAGTTAGCACCAGGGGCGATGCATAGGGGGTGCATGCGGGTGCACGCGCACCCCCTGAGCATGGTGATGCACCCCCTACAAAAAGGCGCCGCTGACACTTGGGCAGTCGCCGCTCACCACCTTGTTGCTGACACTGCTGCTGGTAGCTGTGGGTGGTCACTGACCCCTGGTTGTCACTTGCCACCCTCCCCCCGCTGCTGCCAGTGCCGGCAGCGTCTGTGAGAGCTCCGCACTTAGCACTGTGAGAGCTCCGCACCTACCACTGCTCTGCTCCTGCTGCTGCCAGTGCAGCTGTACCCTTCCCCCCCCCCCCCCCAGCTACTGGGGGCATGCGTCGTTCATGGTTAGCACCTCAAAGAACTAAGGAATTGGGTTTGGGAGTTTGTTCGGTTTGATCTGTTTTTGTTTGTTTTTTTTAAACTGAGCTTTAGTATTTGTGAAAAGTGGCAAATTTGGGAGGCTTGGAAATAGAAGCCTCTGTTGATCAGCAAGTTTTCTTACACTGCCCCACATCAGTCCTTAATTCTCATATTCAGAAACAGGAAGGTAATTCAGTTTTCATGCTCTTTCTGTCTTTCTCCACCCCATTGAGACTGTCAACAAAGGTAAATAGCATGGGTAGATTTTTGTGATGTGGATGCTTGCTTTCTAGAACCTTGATTGAAGACAACAATTCATGCATCATTTAAACAATATATCAAATAATGTTAAGTACAAGTAACAAGTACAATGATAAGAACAAGTAACTACATTCTAGCAATGCTTTTCAATAGTAATGCTATGAGTCTCCTAAAACTTTGAACAAATGTGGGAAACTTTAAATCACACAATTTACAGCCCAAGGATAAGGAGGCCTAAGCAAGCTACCAAAGCAAAAATCAGCTGAAAAAAATAATTGAAATTTTAACAAAAAATTCAACATGTGTTTGTAGCTTAATAGCATAACTTTTATCTTATTTTATTTGAATAGGTCAAGTAATTTGTCTCCCAAGATTTACCTATTTGATGCTGAAAAAAAGGTAGAAAATGAAACATGCTGCCAGTACTCTGGTAAAGAGTTTTCTAAGAATGTATGGTACCACACAGAGTCAAATGAATGTTTTAAAATTGGTTATATAAAGCAGAAAAATCCTTGGCAGGAAGAAAATGAATATAGCTCAGACTGGACTGGAGAACAATAACAACTCAGTGACTGCAGCAAATAGTTTAACCCTTTGAGCACTTTGTCTTTCTTTGCCTTGTAGTTAATCTAAGTCCATTATTTTCCTTCAGAGTAGCAGATCAGAATCTCCATATAGGAGCTATAGAAATAATGGTGCCTAGCTGTTACAACTCTGCTGTATTAAGAGGGGCCAAGAAGCAACAGTCCCTATAACTTTACAGTAAACTCAAGATCATGTAGTTAAAAGGACATGGAGAGGCTGCCACCTGGTAGGTGCTAGTGGGTCTTAAAAGCCTTGAAAGGGGGGCTGTGCTCTGAAAAGGGACTGTACACATGGTTTCTTCCAACTTGACATCTATGATCTCTATGGATCATTCATCAGCATAATAGTTTCCTAGTCTGTGGAAAATTTCATTCTAACTCCAGTCAGTATGAAATTACAAGCCCTAGTCCAGTAGCTCTCAACCTTTTTTGTACCAGGACCCATTTGCAAACATTGATGGCCAGTCCCTCACTCCCGACCCACTGTCCCCCCCCCCCACCCCCCCCTGCCCCCGGCAAGGTAAAAGCCACATTTTCTCACACATTTCTTCTTTAAATGAGAATCCATTTTTAAAGTTTGTTCATGACCCTTTCATATATTTTTGTGACCCACTTTTGGGTTGAGATCCATGAGTTGAGAAACACTGCCCTAGTCAGCCCTGCTTATGCCTCAGTCCAATAACAGGACACTCTGAAGAATGGTTATGAGGTGCACTTGTGTATTTAAGGCAAATCTACATGGCTACGCCCTGTCTCTGAGCATACTTCCTGATCCTGGAGTGCAGAGTACCACTATATCTATTTGCTAGATGAAGAACTTGAAGTACCCTGCAGTCCTCTGCTGAGACAGCAGACATATTTTCTCAGGTGCCAAGGAAGTTCTATTACTTGCAGAAGCATAACTAGCAATTTCAGCACCTTTTGTGTGTAGGGGGGTGCTAAGTGCCAGAGAACCATGGGTTGGGGAATTCCAAGGCTGGAGAACAGCAGTGCAGAGCACCTCAGGATGCTGCTGGTGCTCTCTCTAAACTGACACCCCAGCTACTGCCACATTCACCTCACCCTAGTTACATTACTGATGATTACTTACTAGTGACCTTGCTTTCTGCAGGAACTGCACAGGATTTTTTATTTTTTATCTTTCAGTTATGACTTTTCCCCTTTTTTGTCTCTAAGGGGCAGAATTTTCTTTCTTTAACCTGTCATCCATTCCAATTCCCCTTGAAGTCAAAATTCTAACTGATTTCAGTGGGTACTAGATTGGGCCCCCTCAGATGGAGTCTGACCCAGTACAGATCTACTTGAATAGTGAGGACTGATCAGTGCAGTGCGTGTAGAGGAAACATTGTCAGAGGAGCTGGCTTTATACATGCACATTCATCTTTCAGTTCTGTGAGGAAATTAGAAGTTCCAGGAGGCAACCAAGGCTAATGTTAGGGAAGTAGCTGATTTTGAGAAGACCTAAGGTCTGTGAACACAGTAAAAGAATAAAAAAACTCTATCTAGCACAGTGGTTCTCAACCTTTTTAGGTTTGAGGTACCCGTTCATAGTATTAATGCATCCCTAGGAAAATGCCAGCTATTAGTTTTCACTCATTTTTTGAATACAGAGAAATTATAGAGCACTTATTTTGTTGCAGAGAACTCAGAGAGACCACAACAGGTCAGAGTGTTTTTTAACACTTTGGATTCCTATTTGAAATCTCTGGGTTTATCTTGTGAGCTGTGTTTGCACACCCAATAATACTAACATTTTATGGCATCCTGCAGCACCCTTGAAAGGATCTCAAGGCACCCCGGTATACTGCAGCACCCTGGTTGAGAATCAGTGCTCTAGCACTCCTGCAGCTGTGCTCATATCATCGTGTAGAATTGATACAGGCATATTTCCCCCCAGGTAAGTGTTTCTGTATATGGCTACTGTTAGATCAGATCACTACTGTTGCAATGATGTAATTGCACTGGTGCTGGAAGATGCCAACATATGTTTAAAGTCTAAGTAAAGCTTACAAATCAGAATTTGTCTGAATCCTGTGCCATCCATAAGTTAGAGTGAATATGTTAAGTAATATGAGAATGCTAGTTGCCCAGCTTCTCATAGTGTCATAAAGCACTTAATTCTGTTTTTAGTTTGTGACATAGATCCCTCTTGAAAATCAATAACTTGCCTCTGAGTCCTGCATCTTGATCTAAATCCATTTAGAACCACTTTATATGACTCATTAGTTATATAATTTAAGGGGGAAAACCCCCCCAACTACTTACAGTTATATTGTATGTTTATTTTTTTCCAGCTATAAGAAATGTTGATAACACTACCTGTACTTCCTAGTATATAAACATTTGAGTTTAAATTGTAAATAGACCAGAGTTTCTGAAACTGAAGTCCATCAAGCTCTTAGTGGTTTCCAGTATGCTACAGAGTAACATGGAACTGTCTCATCTTCCTTATTTCTAGCTGCTAAGTTGTATTAACAGAAGGCAAAATACATTAAATAATTTCCCAAGTATACTTGTCCATAAAAGCAATTGAAATAGTTGCCAGAGGGATGGTATGCAACTATGCATGAGAACAAAGATACTCTGTACAACTGAATGTAGTTTTAATAGGTGGAGAAATCATTCACAAGACAATCTCTTTATCTAACCGTCAACTACACTATGAAAAATTTGTGAACCCCTTAATTACACTGTTTGGTAGAGTATCACTGAGGCTTAGGCAAAACTACCACCGTGTGTTTCAAAGTTGCATGCTCGAAGCAATGGCAGGATAAAAGGTCTTCTGGTCTTATTCATAGATGTCAATCTGTAATTATACAAAATCTTTTAAGTTCCTTGAAGTAACACTTGGAGAATTAAGCCAAATGAAATAAATGGGAAAGGTCTGATGTTGATCTACAGGAAAACAGAAGATAGATGTTATTTGAGTTAGAAAAATCTTGGCTGTCATATGTAATAAATGTATTCAGAAGTAAGATTCAGTATGCTTATAAATACAGTAACATCTACTTTTTCAGTGTATTGAAATGTATAGTAATACCACAGCATATGTGGAAATATCTAAATATGCTTTTAAGAAAAAATATAGTACTTATTAGTAATTGCTTGATTAGTATCACAAAACTAATGTATGTGCATCAGTACTCCATTAGAGACAGCCAGTGAAATGCCACATTTTATATTTAGGAATCTCATTTTAACAATTAAATTTGTTTTGTTCACCCACTTTATTTTATTTTTAAGAATGGGTTTCTACTCAAGGAAAAAAGCTCAGATTTTTGTCTTTTAAATAAAGATTTCAAATAAACAAGTTGACAGCTGGGCAATTTGGTACTTGGCAACCTATCTTAAATTTAGCTTCTGTCAAAGGACATCACTTGTTTTTCTTGCAAAATTGTGTGTGTTCCACATATTTGGTATTCCATGACTGTCAATTTTAACAATTGCTTGCATCATAACTGGAAGGGCTGTTCAACTGGTGGCCTGTTCACATCAGGGCTGTTCATCTGGTGGTCTGCAAGCCATATTCAACTCATGAATGGTTAAATCATGGTCCATTGGGCCAGAAACCCTGTGGTAGGGTAAGTGGTGATAACATTATCCCTCCTGCCTGCCAATTGTTGTGTCAGTGTTGGAGATGCCTTTGGAATGTGGCAGGGTGAGCAGTGGCAGTGTTAATGCCATGGGTGCCCATCACCCCACTATTGAATTTTTGGGTTGAGTTCTTTGTTAGGGGTGTCTTTTGGTAGTAAGGCAAGCAGTAGCAGTGTAGTCAGTATATGGAGATTAATGCCACCTGCCACACTGCTGGCATTGGGTTGTCTGGCCTGTGAGAAATCCTACAGTCCAGATCTGGCCCACTCACCCAAATGAGTTGGGTGGCCCCAGTATACATAATTGTAGATGTAGACCTGTGATTCTGAGCAATTGATCAGCTTTAGCTTGGGAAAACAGCTCCTTGCTTTGTTATATGACAGATAAAGCATGAGATTCCAGGTTAATCAAGCACTAGAATTGCTGCCAGGAGATCTTTAGGAAAGAAGGAAGGAGATTTAAAGAAGAATCCTCGTCAGCTTTTGCCACAATTATTTTAGTCATAGCCACATGTCCTGTCCTTTGAATATAAGTCCTATTCAAGGCTAAAGCTTATGTTTATTGCAGCCAGCCCACAGGGCTGCTCTTAGATAGCTCTTAGATAGATTGCTCCTCTTCTACATTGCTAACTGTCATTTAGTTTTTAGTCTAAGACGATAGGATGAAACAAAAGTTGATGTGTTGAATCCCTGTTTTTTTCAGGGATTCAAGCAAAGTGAGATAAGATCTTACACACTTAGGCTGGATCCAGACGTGTAGGCAAGTGCAGTTTGTGGCGCTGCAAACCTCTTGCCTGCATGCTCAGCACATGAAAACATGCCCTGCACTACAAATTTGCAGTACAGGAGAAAAAATTGCTACCTGGAAATCCCAGTAACAAAACCCCCCCCACAAAAAAAGCAGTGCAGTACATGCCACAGGAGCATGCAGTGGCAGACACAGAGGCTTGATCCTCCACGGAGATGCTCTGGCTCCCAACCAGAGTGTCTCCCCTCCTCTAGCTGTCCCCTGGCTCCTCCAGCACAGTGAAAGCTGGGAGGAGCAAGGAAATGACAATTTCCCCAAAGCAGGGTAATTTTCCCCATACCAAACGGCATGTGAAATAGGACCTGGCTTCAGATATCCAGAAATGAAAAGTTGCTAGTTTCCAGGAAGCACTAACAAAGGTTGTATACTAGAATACAGCAAAATCTCCAAGTAAAACAAAAAGAAAATTGAGGACCATCCACATATTACAAAGAGATTGAAATCCAAATGTTTATGGAAGAGGTGCTTTACACTGAAAGATTAATTTCAGTGTCAAATTGGCAAAACACAGTAGAAAATTATTGTAAGTATTTGTAATAGCTATTTCCAACTGTGATTGAATATGAACTTTGAAAATATTAAACAAACTGGCTATTGAATGAAATAGTTGGAAATGTTTCCTTTAGAATCTCTAAACCAATAAATGGTGAATGCTAGGGATAGTATTGAATAGGGGATAGAACACTTGAGAGAGATCCAGTTCAGTGCTCCCATGTGTAGCATCCATTTCTGCCACTGTTGAAGACAGGACAATGGGCTAGATGATTCACTGGTCTGACCCAGTATGGTACTTCTTGGCTAGGGACAGACATTACACATAAACCAGTTTAAGTGATCAGAAACTGGTTGAAACGTGTAACAGAGCAGTTGTTCAGTGCACATAATCTAGTTTGAAATGGCTGAAACTGCTTTGAGATAAACCTGGTTGAATGTAGTATCAGACTTAACTGATTTGTCTCAAACCAGTTTATGCAGTGTCTATCTCAGACCTCATCCTGGTTTAAGTTAAATCACAGCCCCCCAGCATCCCGGCATGCTCTCTGGCTTGGGCTGGGCTCTCTGCTCCACAACAGGGCTGGCCCCTCCCCTCTGCTCCCTGGCTGGAGCTCAGCACAGACTTGCAGGCACAGCAGGATCTCCTGGCTTTCCTGTGCCCCCCTCTCCCTTCCCTCTCACCACTTGCTGCTTAAGCAGAGATCCCTTCCTCCACTCTGCAACAGCTGGGACTGTTGCCAGCAAGTAGTATGCTAGCTAATATCAAGAGGTATCTGTGTGTGTCTTTCCAGTTTCACTAGGGCAGGCAGACGGAACAGTGACTGCTTAGGGCTTTTGGAGCTAATCAACAGGTCAGCTGGTAAACTGTTTAAGAAGTTTGAAGTAATGTGGAGAGAGGCTAATGTTTTGCTAATCAGGTAATAAAGACTGTTATCAGCTCTACCTCCGGCTGGCTTGCTCATCTGTCAGTTTGCTAAAGACAGTGTGATGAAGCAGGAAGGGAGATTGAAAAGCTCTGTATCATCAACATATTCACGCACTGCACACCTCCCGGTTGCCTCACAGTGCTAGCCCAGGACTGGGGGCCCATTGAGCAGCCAGCGGGGAAAAGCCTGGGCAGACATCCCTAATGAGAAAGTCCACCGGGGCCTGGCCATGCCCCCCCTCAGCTCAGCTCCCTGCAGAAGAGAAGGGAGGGCTGTTCTAGCACCGCCCCCACTAGCTTCTAGTCTGAGTCACTGCAGGCATGTACCTGAATTTCTTCAGTCCAGAGAGAATGTCTGTCCGGTTTCAAACCAGTTCAGCCTCGCCAGGTTAGACTAACCTACAAAGATTGAATCAATTCAGGCTCAGGCTTTTTGAATGTCTGCCCCTAACCCTTGTATTCTTAGAGGAATTCAGATATAATCCTATTAAAAACATTGCTTTTTATGGTGGTATATTACCAGTAATGTCATTGGAATGATTCCAGTTTGAAACCAAGACAACAAGATGAAGATTTGGGACTGGCAATGTATGGAACTCAAAATTGGTGCTCAAAACAGTGAATTAAATTGTGTTAGCTTTCATCCTATGCACTCATATTAAATTAATTGACTGTGATAGCACAAACTGTACATCAACAATGAATTTGGTGTGGAATCTATATTGTACATAGTCAGTGGCTTGATCTTGTTCGCAGAAATTACTTGCAGGCACTGCTGTCTTGAAAAAATATATTTCCTAGCTGTAATATGGACTGCAGTACATTCTCTATTCTGTCCTTCTAGGCTAGGGACAGAAGTTACACATAAACTAGTTTAAGTCATCAGAAACTGATTTAAACCTGTAACAGAACAGAAGCTCCATGCACATAAACCAGTTTCAAAATGGCTGAAACTGGTTTAAGGTAAACCTAGTTGAATATAGTATCAGACTTAACTGATTTGGGTCAAACCAGTTTCTGAAACTTCTGTTTCAGACGCCTTCCTGGTTCAAGTTAAATCACAGTCCCCCCAGCATCCTAGCATACTTTCCAGCCCTGGGCTGCTCTGTGCTGTCTGCTCCAGAAGGGCTGCCCCATGCCTCTGCTCTCTAGCTAGAGCAGAAGAAGGGGGTGGGAGGGGCAAGCCAGGCTGGGGATGCTGCTCAGTCGGGGTGGGGGATGGACTGGCCTGCCCCAGGCAAACTCCAGCTGGGGCCTGGGGTCTAGGGTCAGGGAGGGGAGTTAAATAACCTTCCGCTGCTCAAACTTACTGCTGGCTGAAACTATGGACTACAAAAGCACATCTGGAGGCATCTGGAAGCAGGAAGAGGAAGTGATGAGCAACCCTGCAGAGTCCTGCTGCTGTAATTCTGGACTGCAAATCCCAGAGACTTCCCAGAGAGCTGTGCTCTATCATCACCCAGCTTTGGCCTGAGCCACTGCAGGCATGTGACTGCATTTCCTGAATCAGAGGTAAATGTCTGTTCACTTCAATTTAATCTGTGCGGTTTAGACTATCCTGCAAAGACTAAATCAATCCAACCTCAGGCTTTTTGACTGTCTATACCTAGCCCTAAAGCAAGTGCACTAGCAGTCATATGTGCAATGGCACACTCCCAATATATAAAAGTGTTTGGCACATAAGCATTATATTTTTGGTGTTTTTCAGCTGGTCAAGATATTTCCTTATGGGGACAACTCACATTGTGAAGTTTTAAGAGAGCAAACAATTTTTTGGAAATTTCCTTTTTGATTAGTAGAAGATTTGTGCCCCATACACATTATACCAAATACAATTCAGACTGGCACAATGGGGCATCTGTTCCTAGTAATAGGAATCATGGACCAATGGTAACAGCTCTGCCATGTGAATTCTAGGTATAACCTGTTGCAAGTAAACTTCATAGGACTTTTTCCATGTTTATCTGAGTTGGAAGTCCCTCTGTACTATAGATTTGACAGAGAGCAGTATTGTTCAGCTGTGTCAACTTGGCACATAGCATGGATGCTGCGCTTCTCTTCAGAAAGTCATATTTTTATTATTTCTCAATCAGCAATTGAAGAGATGGTAGCACCATCCTGTAGTTCAGGTTTGGTTGATGAAGCAAAAGAACTTGCAGCGCTTGTGAGAATAGTACCCACAGGATTGGTTGTGGTCCACTTTCTCATTTGTGATATTTTTTCTTTTTCATTTTGTTTGAGATTGAATTTGAGAGAGAGCTTTGTTCCGGACAGTAGCTTATGGCAGTGAGCTACTGAAGAGATGAGATTTCACTGAATCATAGAACTAATACACAAACAGAAAATATGTGAAAATTGAAATGACAAGGTAGAGTAGCTTGGTTGTTGAGGTACATAAAATAACTAGGTTTTCAGGGAAATGAGATAGGGATTTTTTTTCTGAACTGGATTTACCTTGAGGCACAATAGCTGAGATAGAAAGTCTAGACACTATAAAACTTGATAAAAATGGAAGTAAATATTCGTCACCCTTTCATTACTTTGTGGTTAAAGATGTGCAGTGCTGTGAATCTACAGCTCAGTCAAAGAAACACTAGTGTCAAATACGTCAGTTTATCACCATTTAAAAAAGTAATATATGTACATCTGTATCTATATCATTCCTATGTATACATATATAATATATTTTATGCATATATATTATATATGTACATGTGTAAAGTAAAGAAAAAGATATATATCTATATATACTATAGTATATAATAATATATAGATATATATATCTAATAAGTTTTGCCAACATAATACATGACTATCCATATCAATATCTCTATATAATTTACACATCTATATCAATAAATAGATAAATAGATACATTTTCCCTTTAATTTAATTTCCTATGTAACCTTAGCATGAAAGCAGTATTTGGTATTGGATTGCAGAGGAAAATCAGTAATCACTACTTCATGCCAGTTTTCTTAACAAGAATAATAGTGTATTTATTTTTCTTCCTTTTTCTTTTGGGATCACTGGGGCAAGTTGTGACTGATCTAGGAAATGAAGAGTACCTCTTTGTGAACAGAAGAATAAAGTCAACTTGGTGTAATCATTGCTGTGCTACAATGGCCACACAGACATACTCTGTTGAATTAAAATAGCCTGAAGGGCTCACAGAGCTCTAAAGATACAAGATTAGTTACCGGTTCTCACTTCAGTGTGAATGGAAGCAGGGAAAGTACCTACTCTTTGTTTACTAAGGGGTTAACTTTAGTACAGTATTCTGCTCCTCTTGAACAAAGGCTCAGGAAAAAAGATATCACAATATTTCTGAGTGTTTTACTTTCTTGCTTTAAATTTCCTATCATTAAAGTCAGTGACAATATTCTTTTTGGCTTTAAACCTAGGATCAGCCTGTGCTGAAAGATTTTTGAGGAGCAGACCTTGTGACAGCAACTATTTTGCTTATTATGGTTTCTACTGGCAACAAAAAGGAAGAACTTTTTGTTATATTCTGTTAAAATTTATATTTACTTGAGTTTTCAGTTGCCAGTACTAGTATGCCATGAAAAATACCTTGGGCAAGGTCCTCTCTACCTTTCCTAGCACCACCTCTCTGGTACAAATGTTTGGGCTCTCACTTGATTATTCCAGTTGAAAATTGCTCCAATAAGTTTGCTCCCTACATCCCTTCCTTCTGTGCCCCCACTGTGCTATTGGGCACAGGGCTTTACCTGTTATTGCAAAACTTCCCTGAAGTGGGGAGCACTGTTCTGTTCACCCCCACTGAGCCCTACCGGGCACTGATAAACTGCAGTCTCTGACATGCCAAAAATTCCCATGGTACCTGTCAGTTGGCCCTGCTGCCCCTCCTCCCTGCAGTTACACTTTTCAATTTGCCTTCTGTCTAACAACTCGCAGCCTACTTTATACTCTCTAGGTGTATTTGCATTACTTATGCAAAGAATAAGGGCCAAAATGAAATAGAATCTCCCTGTTTTATTTTATTGCTCACTGCTTCATTTTATCTGGATATTTTTTTGTATCCACATATAATATGTTCTGGTTGATACTGTTTAAACTGGTGGCATGTGCAATCTTATTGTATGCTTTTATAAAAAATGATAAAATATACACATATTATTAATTTATATTTATAATTCTTAATGTTCATTATATTGTAGTTTTAGCAAAAGCTGTAAACTAACTAATATTATTACTGCTATTGTTTGTATTACAAGAGGGTCCCACAATCAAGGATGGTGGGAATACACGTAAATAGGCACTTGCTACTGGAGGAGCTTTAGTGGTTCAAGGTATGATTGGCTAAGTTTCCATTGCAGTCCTGATTTTCACAGTATATTCTTTAAGTGACAAAACAAACTGAATTTGTTTCATGTTTCACATATGTGGTGTTATGCTAGATTGGGATTACATTTTGCAAATATGGGTGACAATGTAAAATTATCTTTTTTATCACTTTCTGAAAATTATTCAAGCATTTTTTCCACTTAATCAAATAATTTAATGTAAAAATTAAACATTGTGGGTTTCAAGTTGGTGCTGAGAATCACAAATACTTCTCTTTTGGAAAAAAGAGAGTTCTTAAAAGCACTGCAGATATAGTATATGTATTAGAGAAGTCATGGGCTTGATCCAATATGTTCTTTCAATCTCCCCAGCAAATTCACAGGGCACTGCAGACTTTAGAATTTCTTATGGTTCCCTTCCAATACCTGTGCTTTCTGTTTTGACTGGTACATTAGGTACTATTAGTAAAGATCTGTTTTTCTGATGTCCAAGAGGATTTTTTATGATCTCTTCTATTGAACTAGCTGTAGAGTTAGGAGAGATATTGAACAAGCTTTCAGGCATAAAGAGTGCTTCTTCAGGTCTGGGAACGAAGCATATATAGGCTGAGCTAAGAAACAGAAAAGAACAATGTCTTTTTTTGTACTTGTCTACTTGGAAATGATTGGTTTGTGGATACTTGTTTATCTGTAAAACAGTTAAACAAGAAGCCAAATTATTGCCTGTAAAAATCATGATTTTGCAGAAATGATCATGGGTAGAACTCTTATGAGGGTAGTGAGGATAGTCTGACTGAGTGATAAAGTGATTGTTTAGACCTATTTTGATTAGTTTTAAATACTATTAAAATATTGCCCTTTCTCATTCATGAATTGTACAAACATTCACAGGCACAAGTAGTCAGGATAATTTATATGAGCCATTTTACTGTTATTAGTTTATGCTATCAAATGCAAACTGCTATAGTTTATGTTGGGTCACCTAATTATTTCTTGGGCTGTTGGTGGCAAAATGGTCAGCCAGGTATTTTCAGTCCTTAATTATTATGATTCAGTATAAACTATTTTTTATGAAAGTACATTGGTTGTATTAGATGTAAAGAAAGGTTTTAAAAGCAGGATTTTACTTTGTGATTCCATAAAAAATTTCTTAAATTTTTAAAAATATATTTTATGGTAAGATTCAAAATGTGCCAGCCATTGTCCAAACATAGAGGAAGACACGGCCTGTGTCCCAAAAATCATTGCACATGATGGCTGTTTTCAGTTGCCTTTAGAAATGAAATTGTTTTCTACAGTTAACTTGCCTTGACTCTTATCAAAGCTGTGGGGCTTTCCAATGTCAGGACACTTACGTGGGTGGAGACTTCTCAGAAGAATAGAGGACTTATCAGTGTTTGCTTAGGATCTATTGCTTTTTCTGCCATAAAAGTAGCTATGCTGTCTATAGCACTCATAAATTTTCAGCTACTCAAGACTACTGTCTTTTTCCCCATGCAAGCTTGAATATAAAAACAGTGGCATAATCATATTAGATAGTAGTTTTAATTTCAAAATAATACATTCCCTTTGCATCAACCTTTAAATGAGAATACAGTTCAACTTTACGAACTGTCATGACACCTACCAGTCCTGGCGCAAAACTTGCATGTCCACCTTTACCTACCTTGATGATGAAAATACTCGTGATACTGTTATGATTATGATCTACAGTCACCAGATGGCACTGTTAAATATAAGGTAAATTCTTTTTCCCCTTGTGTGTCTAGGTGGCAGTTTTCTTGCTATTTTCGTGGCCATTTTGGCTCCCACTTCATGCTTTGGTCACGTAAGCCTGCTCATATAGTTTATGTACACATATAGCCCCAGGAGGGGGACCCTTCCCATGGACTCAGAACCCAGTTCTCCAGCTTCCTGGGTGAATGCCCTAACCCTCAAACTATTGGGGATAAAGCATAGGAGGTCCATAGTCATCCTCATTTGTCTAATCACTAGTCCATCTGCCTCTATCTTTTTGCATTAGACATTGATATGCAGAAGTACGATAGAAATGGAAAGAAAAATAGAATTGCACCCATAGTCATAGTAGTCAGGGAGCAAGTAGTATAGTCTATGAGGAAATGCTGTTCTGCTGTTTGATTCTTGATGATGATCCATTAGAGAAGTTGTTGGAAACAAGATAGTTGGAACTCAATTTCAGTATCTCTAGCTTGAATACACTGTTAGGACTCTTTGCTCCTGGGAATTGGCCACTGGTACCAGAGCTGGGATTCCTAAGAAAAGGCCTACCTCCCTCCCTCCCTTCCTGCCTCTACCTTTTGTTTTCCTAATTGTCACCTATTTATATTTCTACTGACATCCTGTCACACTCTTAGCTTCTTTTGTTCCTTGGAGATCTCAGAACAGCAGAGGCTCCCTATGCCTGAAGGGTGATTGCGCCCAGAAGCTTGCAAAGATTTTTTTTCCAACTACTCAGTTGGTCTAATAAAAGATATCAAATCTCCCCAAAGAACCTTGCCAACCCCAAAACAAACAAACACAAACCAACAAGTGAAACAAAAAAACCCTACAGGATTCCACATCATAGATTTTCTGCAAGAGGAAACCAGGCTGGAAGACTTTGAAATTTGCTAGAGGTCAGTAAAGGAGTAGTGTTAATTTTTTAATCAGCAGTTAACCCCCCCCCCCCCCCCCCAATTTCTTTAAGCCAAATTTGGGACCAAGAAGCATCATGCAAGTCTTTTAACTCATTTTCTTTGACTTATGTCTGTTCCTTACAAGTAAAAGTGTACACAGACATTTGAGAAAACAATATTGACATACTAAGTATGAACTCATTTCTTTTATATAGATTTGTACATCTATTAGATAAATGAAGATAGGCTAGGAAACTAAACAGTGGGAAAAGTAAATGCTTTAGGCTATGTTTTATTATGTAAACAGTCTACATGGCTTGTAGACTGCTAAGTATCTGGAGACAGTTGTACTCCTATGGCCTTTAGGCATGATCATTTGTCTCGTGAATTGTATATTTTTATTTATTTCACAAGAAAATGAGTTTGATCTCTGTATTTTCCATTTTTATCTTCCTATTTTCTTTCCTTTTCATTGTCTAAAAATAGAAGCTTGAGTTCCCTTTCTTTGGGTTTCAAACAACAGAGAGTGTGCAGCAGGCTCCACTCTGATTCAGACCAAACATTTGCTTCAGTGATGCTTTTACCAAAAATATGCATGGCAGAAAAGTACTGTTTGGTACAGACAATTGGTAACGGTATATGCAGGTGCAATCGTTAGGGTTGGAAGGGACTTCAGGAGGTCATCTAGTCCAACCCCCTGTTCAAAGTAGGACCATTCCCAAGTAGGTCATCCCAACTAAGGTTTTGTCTACCTGACTTCTAGCATAGGGAGTCCACAACTTCTCTGGATAACCTGTTCCAGCGGATCTACTACCCTCCTAGTGAGATAATTTTTTCTTGAGTTCTAACCTAAACTTCCCTTCTGCAACTTAAGACCATTGTTCCTTGTTCTGTCATCTGACACCAGTAAGAACAGTCTAGCTCCATCCTCTTTGGAACCACCCTTCAGTTAGTTGAAGACTTCTTCCAAATCTCTCTCACTCTTCTCTTTTGCAGACTAAATACACCTGGTTCCCTCAGCCTCTCCTTATAAGTCATGTGCCCCAGCCCCCTAACCATTTTCATTGCCCTCTGCTGGACTCTTTCCAATTTGTTCACATCCTTTCTATAGGGGGGAGGCGGCAAAACTGAATGCAGTACTCCAGATTTGGCCTCACCAGTGGCAAATAGAGGGAAATAATTACTTCCCTTGATCTGTTGGCAATGCTCCTAATGCAGCCCAGTATGCCATTAGCCTTCTTTGTAACAAGGGCACACTGCTGGCTCATATTCAGCTTATTGTCCACTGTAACCCTAAGGTCCCTTTCTGCAGAGCTGCTGCTCAGCCAGTTATTCCCCAGCCAGTACTGGTACGTGGGATTGTTCCATCCTAAGTGCGGGGCTTTGCATTTGTCTTCATTGAACTTCATGACATTTCTTTAGGTGCAGTCTTCCAATTTGTTTAGGTTTCTATGAATCCTACTTCTACCCTCCAGGTTATCTACTGTTCTCTTCAGCTTGGTGTCATCTGCAAACTTGCTGAGGGTGCACTCCATCTCCTCTTCCAAGTCACTGATGAAGATATTGAACAAAACTGGCCCCAGAACCAAGCCCTGGGGCACTCCACTTAATACCAGATGTCAACTAGACATTGATCCTTTGAGCCTGATGGACCAGCAGTTTTCTATCTACCAACCCATCTATTCAATCCATTCATCCAATCTGTACTTAGCTTTCTTGCAAGACTGTGATTGAGACCATGTCAAAAGCCTTGCTAAAGTCAAAGTATATCATACCCACTCTTCTTCCCATATCCACAGAGCCAGTCATCTCATTATAGAAGGCAATCAGGTTGGTCAGGCATGACTTGCCCTTAGTGAATTCATGCTGATTGTTCCTAATCACATTCTTCTCCTCCAGCTTTTCTTAAAAGTCCCTAACCACTTCTTTCACCACTGTTGGTTGCTCCCCTCCTCCCCAAACTATGTTGCCAGATGCAGTAGTTTGGTAGCTGACCCTGCCTATCAAGACTGAGGTGAAAAAAGCATTGAGTACTTTAGCCTTTTCCACATTATCTGTCACTAGGTTGCCTCTCCCATTCAGTAAGGGACCCACACTTTCCCTGATCCTCCTCTTGTTGATGACATACTTGTAGAAATCCAAACCCTTCTCATTACCCTTCATGTCTCTTACTAGCTGCAAATCCAGTTATGCTTTGGCTTTCCTGATTTCATCCCTGCATGCCAAGAAATACTCTTATACTACTCCCTAGTTGTTTGTCCAAGTTTCCACTTCCTGTAAGCTTCCTTTTTGTATTTTAGCATATTGAAGAGTTCCCTGGTAAGCCATGCTGGTCTTCTGCCATTCTTGCTAGTCTTTCTGCACAATGGGATGGTTCATTCCTGCACCTTTAGTAAGGTTTGTTTCAAGTATAACCAGCTTTCCTGTACATCTTTCTACCTTAGACTGGCCTCCCAAGGGATCCTGCCAATCAGTTTCCTGAGTGAGTCAAATACTGCTTTTCTGAAAGCCAGGGTCCTTTCCCTGCTGTTCTCCTTCCTTCCTTTCCTCAGGATCCTCAACTCAATCATCTTGTGGTTGTTGCTGCCCAAGTTGCCAGCCACTTCTATGTTCCCCACCAATTCTTCCCTATTTGTGAGCAGCAGGTCAAGAAGAGCACAGACTTCATTGGCCTCTCCAATACTTGCACAGGAAAGTTGTCCCCAACACTGTACACTGCTGTATTGCCCTCCCAGCAGATGGCAGGGTGATTGGAGTCCCCCTTGAGAACCAGGGCCTGTGATTAGAAAACTTCCACTAGCTGTTGGAAGAAAGTCTCATCCACCTCAGCCTCCTGGTCTGGTGATCTATAGCAGACACCCACCACAACATCACTCTTGGTGCTCTCCTCTCTGACACTAACCCTGCTTTCAACAGGCCTATCCCCAGTTTCATACTGGAGTGCTGAGCAATCATATACCTCTTTTATATAAAGTGCACTCCTCCTTCTCTTCTCTCCCACCTGTCCTTCCTGAACAGTTTATACCCATCCATGACAGTATTTCAGTCATGCAAACTATTCCACCAAGTCTCTGTTATTCCAATCACATTATACTTCTGTGCCAGAGAGGGGGATTTCAGTTCTTCTTGCTTGTTTCCTAGGCTCTGTGCATTCATATACAGACATCAGAGGTAACTAGCTGATTGTCCTACTTTCTCAGTAAAAATTAGAAGGCCTCCCTTGGTGTCCCCTCCTGCTTGTTCTTCCTCCTGGTCTCCTGTTTCCCCATGTACCTCAGGGCTTTTGTCCTATCCCCTGGAAAACCTAGTTTCTGCTGTACAATCACCATTTATGTCTAACTGATTTGTACTGCTACATAAAAGTGTTTTCAGTGTGAAGTTAAGAAATTTTTAGCCTTTAGGGGTATGGACTGACTTCTGCAATGTTACCTAGCATATGACTGAGTCTTCACTGACATGTTTCTTCTTGCCTTACTTCCTAGGCATACTAGAAATTGGAATCAGTATCATTGTACAAGCATGATACGCAAGAGAGATTGAACTTCCTGGTCCCAGTCCTCTGGGGCTAAGATAAAAAATTATAATGCCCCTGTCAGCTTGCAACAGCATGTATCCACAAGTATATTTTCCCCTTAAAAAAACAGAGTAAAATAACACATACCATCTTAAAATAACAACTACAAAGAGTATAGTTAGTTAATAAAACACAGCAGTAGACACACCCTGTATGGAGTAGATGAAAGGGTTGTTCCTGATTTTTGCTGAGTATCTGTCAGTATCTATTATTTGTGAATCTGAATGGCTAGGTTTTGTTTTCAAAACAGTTCATTTTGCATCAATCCATGTGATTGATGAATTGGATCCACCATCTGGAGCCTAACTTTACTATTCTTTGTGTTTCTTTTTATTACCATTACATGCGTCAGGACAAGAGTATTCTACCTGGGCTCAAGAATCGGGAGTTTGTGTGCTATTTGGTGCTATTTGGTGATTTTTATGTCTTCTAATCCATATGTAAGACTGTCCCACTGGAGAATAGGGCATACAGAATCATAGAAGACCAGGACTGCACCTGCTCAAGGCAGAGACATCCCTGTCGAAAGTGAAGTTAGACATTACGTTTAGACTATGCTAAATCTGTTGAATGTTAAGTGTAGTTAAAGTTAGAATGTGCTGTGAGCAGTCAAATGTTAAGGGTTAATACCGTGTCTTGCCTGCACAGCTCTGACTTGCCACTAGAGGGCTGGAGATGAGGGATGTGGCAAGGAGCAAGGACATCTGGGCTCTATCCCTACTCTGGGTTGGGAGAGGGGGCTGGGAGCAGTTCATCCTGGGATGCTAAAGTACTGAAAATTACTTATTTTATCTCCATGGAGCAGACTTGCTCTAGTCTCCTAACATGAACAAGGTAGTATAGCCCAGAGTTAACCCCTGCCTGAAGTGGCACAACTTTGAAACCCTTAGAAGTCACTGAGCATGAGTTAACTAGCTTCAAAGTGTGGACGCTCACATTTTAAATGCCTTTATGTGGTCTAAGTGTAACATAACTTCACCCTAAATTCACACTGAGCCATTCCATACAAGTGTTTATCTAACCTGCCTTTAAACACTTCCAAGAGTAGAGATTTCATAATCTCTCTAACAACATCTCTTAGTAAAGAGAATGTAGTCATTAGTTTAGCAGAGTGTTTGTTGGGTATTATTTTAGCAAACTTGTTCCTATTATTTTAGTTTCCTTGTAACACACTAATCTGTGTGTGTGTTCTGTTCTGTGTGCCCAATCCAACAAGCATGTGAATATGCTCCAGAATCTCTTTCTCCAGCTGAAGCCATTTCTAGTTAAACTTTTGGTCCTTGGCATCAGCCAAGATGGCAGCCCTTACATTGATCTAGAGTTTGTTTGTAACTACTTCAAGGTTAATTGGATTTAGTTCAAGGAACATTAAATATTGGCACTAAGGTTTTAGTTCTGCTACCCATAAGTTTTTGAACTGGTGAACGTAATAAAATAGATGAATTGCAATAATTAAACACTGATAAATCTATGGGACTTAGCCTGTCAATTCCTCTTTCTTCAAGGGTTTTGTAGTTCATACTGATTTTTTTTTCTGGTAAACTGTTTGATGATTCAGAACCAAGACTTGATGAATTGTGTTTGAACTCTGTAACAATTTAGGAATATAATTTGGCAACCTGGTTAATAGGGATGCTTACTCTGTAACTTTATTAAGTTAAATATCAGGATGTTTAATATAGGAATATGTTGCTTCAGGTGTCAGCAACCTATGAACCGTGAGCTAGATTCAGACTGTGAAGAGGTTGGATCCAGGCTGGGAAAGAGTGGGCAGCATGCAGCTCTGCATGCTGCCTGTCCCCTCTGCAGCACCTTCCTCAGCAGCCCTCCTGGCTGCATTCTCCTGGCTGTGCTTTGGCCACAGAGGGGGCTGATATCTGCAGCAAGGGAAGAAGGAAAGTGCAGACAGCTTTAGCTTGGTGGGATAGGGAGGGAGGGAGGGGAGGCAGGGTAGGGATTTACTGCCTGTAGCAGGGAACTGCATAGTAAGGTCTGACCGAGGGCTGCAACATGTTGCTGACCCATGATTTAATTTAACAACAGTCTGCTGGGAAACTAAGTAGAAGGCAGACCAATGGCATAAGGTAGTCACTCACCAGCCATCACTTAAGAGACAATGCAAGAATCATTTGCTTTGATGTTGTGCCTCCTTCCCAGTGGTGAGATTACTGAACTGGATTGAGTGGTAGCAATACTAAAACGTGAGCAAGACTAAACTGTGAACGCAAGAGAACAAAAACCTGTCTAAATTTTAAACGGGCATATTTCCTCAAGCAGGGAGAGAAACCACTAGGAAACAGACCCACAAACAAACCTGAGCACAGACAAGCAAATCCCGGGACTTCATTCTCCCATTGTACTCGGCCTTGGTGAGGCCACAGCTGGAGTACTGCATCCATTTTTTGGGCCCCACAATTCAAAAAGGATGTGGAGAAGCTTGAGAGAGTCCAGAGAAGAGCCACAAGCATGATCAGAGGTTAGGGAAACAGACCTTACGACGACAGGCTGAGATCTATGAGGCTCTTTAGTCTGGAAAAGCGCAGGCTCAGGGGTGATCTGATGGCCACCTATAAGTTTATCAGGGGTGATCATAAGTATCTGGGGGAACATTTGTTCACCAGAGCATCCCAAGTGATGACGAGGTTGAACGGTTATAAACTACTGCAAGACCGTTTCAGGCCGGACACAAGGAAGAATTTCTTTACTGTCCGAGCCCCCAAGGTCTGGAATAGCCTGCCATCGGAGGTGGTTCAAGCACCTACACTGAACACCTTCAAGAGTAAATTGGATGCTTATCTTGCTAGGATCCTATGACCTCAGCTGACTTCCTGCCCTTCGGGCGGGAGGCTGGACTCGATGATCTTCCGAGGTCCCTTTCAGCCCTAATGTCTATGAAGTCTATGAAATCTATGAGAAGATGAGGCCTACTTAGGGTCTCTACCAAAAAACGTTTGCTGTAAGGAGGTTGCTGGTTATTCTATTCATCATAGCTCATAGGTTTCTGCAGGGAATAGTTATAGCTGCCTATTATGTGGGTCTCCATAAAAACCCTGAAAACGTTAGCAACTAAAATTTTATAGGTGCTGGCAGCCTAAACCCTGCAAATATTTATTTTTTCAGTGACAACCATTTAAAAAAATAGACATTGTTTAAACATAAAAAGACACTGAAAAGGCATTTTTATTAATTTTTTTGCTTCTTTATTGTCCTATTTTTTGCTTTCTTTATTTCTTATCATTCATATTCTTATCTCAAGTCTATGATGATAAAATAAAAAAATATTGGTGAATAAAATATTCACCAAACCAAACTACACAACCTTATATATATATTATTTGGTAAAAATCGTCTTAATATAAACTTTTACATACTTGTTTTTATATTTATTTCATTAACATAATTTCTGTAATCCTGTAAAGTTGCAGCACGTGCAAATGCATGTATTCAAGTCATTATTCACAAAAGTATAAAGTATTTATGTGAATAAGTCTACATATACATGAATTCTGTGCAAATATTTACTATTAAGATTAGCTATAGTACAAGTTGCCAACTTTTCAACTGGGAATATTTATAATAGAATAAATGTGTTGTTAAACATAAACAGCTGAATGTGTGTATATTGTAATTAAAAAAAAAGTTCCTCCATACAAGTGAGTCATCAAACAAAAGTAGTTTCTTTTCTGTTGGCCCTCACACTTCCTTCACATTCTTTCTATTATGAATAATTTATTTAAATTAGGGCTGTCAATTAATCACAGTTAACTCATGCAATTAACACATTAATTGGACCTTGAGTTGATTTTTTTAATGTATTAATTGTGCACGTGGTTTTGGAGCCAACACCTGGGCTCCACTTCCCCACCTCTGGGCTGCCCAGCGGGGCAGCAGTAGCTGCATGGATGACCAAAGGGCAGCCCAAGTATGGGCTCCAGGCAGCTGCAGCAGGAGGGAGGTGGGCATGCAGATACAAACACACATGAGCAGCTGTAGCCTGCATGCTGCGTATAGAATAGCACCACGCTGGTAGGTCTACAGAGATGGAGGGACAGGGGGAGAGGGAAAGGATGGCAGGGGAAGATCGAGGCTCCCACAGTGAGAGAGGGAGTGGGGCAGGGGCAGGCACTGGGGTGAATGGGGCTCTGGGGCTAGGGTGGGTCATGGGACAGAACTCTAGGAGACTCATCGAGAGATGTGAGGGGGGTGGAGCGCCCCACTGCTGTGTGCACCCCCAGGGAAGGCACGGGGGGGGGGAACATGCCCCCTGGATTTGTACACACGGTAGAGGCAGGCTGCAGGCTGGCGCTCTGTGCCCTGCTGCCTTTGCTCTGGGGACTGCACATTGGCCTTGCTCTGCATCCCCTGCCTACCTGGTCGCCTGAGGCACAATATGGTGTTGTGAAGCTCCGAGGACAAAGGCATTAGGCCACAGAGCCCCAGCCCACAGTGAGCAGCCCACCTCTGCCCCACTCACAAATCTGGAGGGCATGTGCCCCCCATGCCTCCCCCAGAGGTATGCTCAGTGGTGGGGAGCAGTCCCCCCCTACCCTGCTCCCCTCAACCAGCCTCCCATGGCTTCATCCCATGATCCACCCTAGCCTCAGGTTCTATTCACCCCAGCGTCTGCCTCTGACCCTGCCCCACTCCCTCTCTCACCATGGGGGCCTCAGTCTGCACCCCCATCCCTTCTCTTTCCCCCTACTCCTTCCCCCCCCCCCAGACTTACCAGTGCAGCGGGGTGTGTATGTGTGTGTGTGTGTGCGCGTGTGCCCCTCACTCCCAAGCCCTAGCCCCCCAGCCCTGCTGCTGCCCGTCACTCATAACCTACAGTAACCCTGCATCCTGCCAGGGTATGTGGGGACCCCCCCCTCCCCAGGCTCCAAACCCTACACACACATCCACAGCCCCCCACACCTTCACAGATTACCCCCACCCTCCAACCATACAAAGTACCTGCATAGTTTTGAATTTTTCTGCGCATAATTTTGAGTTTTTAGCTGTGCAATTGAAATCATTATCTATTACAACTATTTTTTTAATTGCACCACTAATCATGATCACATGTTTAAATAATTTCATAGCCCTAATTTAAATTACTTAAGACTGTTTAAAGGAAAGTATGTTTAAACAATTCAGCTCCCTTATTTACATTGTTCCCTGATTTTTCCTGGCCACTTTATCCTGATTCTTCCAAACTAGAGATGTCAAAGAGGGGAAATACAGCTGCAGATAGTTCTCCTATCTCAGTTCCAGCTGAACTACACCTTGTGTACTTCACTACCTAAGAAAAACATTGCACAGTATGTGGCCCATTTTCACACTGCATGTTGTGACTTGGAGCGAACAATACAATAAGGGGTTTGTTACACATAGTACTTTAAGCTTCTCAAATGTTGATTGGTGTTAGTGTTAGCTCAGGTTTAAAGCAGTCCCATGTTCAGGCTGAAAACCTTCTCTTGATTGTCACTGACTTGCACAGTTGTATCTTGCCACTAGAGGCCTGGTGAGTCAGGACAGGCTTCTATCCCTGCTCCAGTGTGGGTGGATTGGAGAGGTTGGTTGGTGGGGGTAGGAGCAGGAGGCTAGAATGGGGAGAGTTTAATGATGTGGACTGGGTAGCAAAATGAAGGAAGTCAGCTCCTGAAGCCACTAAAGGATATAATAAAAATTAAAAAAAAAAAAGAATAAAAAAAATAAAGAGTAAGTAAGTGATAGGAAGTCTTGTGTTTTAATAAATTGGAATTGGGATTGGGTAACCCTAGTTCATGGGGATATTGAACTGGCCCCCTGCCTTGCCCCCTTTCCCCTCTTAACCTTCCCTCCTGGACCAGTCTGTGTCTCTGTGAGCTGCCCATTCAGGTGACATGCTAAGAGTGGGAGTGGGAGTTGGCTTGATGCCAGTACCAACCCCTGGGCAGTAGAGTTCAGAGGGTGGAAAGTCTGTTCATTGAGAACTGGAGGAAGGGGATGGGACACTGCATCCTGGAATGCTGAAGGACTGCAACTTGGGTAGCTTATCTCTAGGCAGTGGCCACACATTCATGGAATGCAAGCTAGATAACATGAATCAGAGACAAACCTGTCCTGGAGTGGCATAACTGTAAGATGCCTAAAGGGTACTTAAGACTAGTTCATATGTCTTAATGTGTAGAAAATCCATGGGTTAAGAGCTCCCTAAGCCACCTAAAATTAATGTCTAACAAGGCTCTAATAAAGAACACATGCACCATGAGGATTATCCAAGAAAATATTGACTTTCACCAGGCCAGTATATCCTAATCTTTGGAAAACTGACTTGCCTATTCACTCATACATGATAGCAAGTCCTTCCATGCTAGCCAGGTGATATGGGGGAAACTTGCACTATGACTCTGTATAGTTGACATAAACTGCCATGTGGGAGGTGGTTCCTGTTCTGTAAATAATCTATCCTCCATTTTCAATTCTTTCTCCAATGAGACAAACCTGGACAAAGAGGAAGCAGGGAAGAAAGAATAAACAAAGAGGCTGAGTACAGGCAACTACTTGGGTAAAGTGTATATACCTACTGTACAAGAGGCTGCACAATCTCAAATTGGAAAGAGGAGTAAGAGCAGGAAGTAAACTAAATGAAATCTTTATTCATTCAGCTTTTGGGGAATTCAGGGATTTCAGTCTTCCCCTTCGGAGTTAAGTTTAGTAACATTTCTTTTATTTAAGAAAGATTGCATCAGAAATTATAAATTTGCTATGGCCTAGATGGTGCATGCCAGTGTGTAGATTCTCAGCTGGTCATTGTGTAAGGTGTATGATGTAGTTGTATGGACAGCTGTGTGCTTGATTTCCATTCCCTCAGACGTGAGCAAATACGCAGAAAAGGGCAGGTTAAAATGAGAAGTGTAATTGTTATGGGTCCAGTCCCCATGGAAATGGCTGGACTTAGTAAGGGGGCAGAGTGGTGAAGAGAAAGAAAATAAAGATGTATCTTTTATTATTTCTCACAATAGAAGAACTAGGGATCATAAAATGAAACTAGTAGATAGTAAGTTTTAAAGTAACAAAGGACAGTTTTTTCACACAACATATACTTAAAATGTGGAATTCATTACCACAAGATGTTGTGGGGTTTAGCCAGATTCAGTTTGGACAGATTTCTGGATGAAAGGTACATCAGTAACTAATGAATATGGGATTTAAGGAAACAGCCTCTGAATCAAAACTTCCTATACCTTAAATGCTGGAGGCTTCAAGGGGGAGAGGAACAGGGAAAAAACTCTATCATGTCTTGTTCACTCTCCCTTTCAATATCCATTCTCTGCCACTGTGGGCACAGACAGAAGTTATATTTTTCATGTGTTTGGTCTCCTGACAGCTGTCTACAGTTGTGCCGTAACACACACAAACAGCTGCAGAGAGCTTTTAAAGTGGCTGATCGTGTGAAAAATTAACCCTTCTCAAATGAGGTATCAGATGAAGGCACTCTCCTTTAGAACTTGTTAAGGAGCTTGTGTTACCTAGGGTTAATTTGTAATGTGATTGGAGCTGGGATGATGCAGCCCAGCCACACCACCAGGGCTGTCAGCAGGAAGGGAGATGGGAGGGGGAAGCCTGGAGCAATGAGGCCTGGCTGGGGTTTGTCTGGCCTGAGCTGGAAGGGCGGGGGTGGATTGGAGTCCCCATGCATCACGAGGGCCCCAGATGCCCCTCCAGCTCAGGCCAGGCAAACCCCAGCTGGTTTGCTGCTGGCTTTGCACTTTTCCCTCCCACCTCTGTTTCTGCTGACAGCCCCAGAGCTGAGGGGGGCCAGGGCTTGGGAGAGGGCTGCTCCATAGCTGGTTGTTCACCTGCAGGCAGGCTTGATTTCCCTCCTCTGCCTCCCAGCCTAACAGGTGAATGTCTGTTGGGTTGGAGGGAGTAGGGGTGCTCTAACTCACCACACCGTATGTAAAGCACCATGAGTTAGAGTGGGGGCCTGCATCTCTGTTAGCACCCACAATAACACAGGACGCTGGGCAAGCCATATGGACATATGGTCTGACCCAGTAAATGTCAGTTTTTAGTTTTTTATGCTGAGTCTTATAAAAGGCTGGTGTTTTTTCCCCCAACCTAGTAGAAAATTGAAGTTTTGTGTGTTTTAAAAGATAGTTATTTCCAGATATTCTTGCAGCCCAGTTCAGATATTCAGATGTATGCTGACCTGGATTCAAGATCAAGCCTAAAAGCACAATCTAGTTCTATAATATTTTCCTATATATACCATATTTTCTTGTATATCTTCCTTCCCAGTCCTCAAAATTAGACACAACTTTGTTTTGGGAAGGCAGAATGAGGAAAAAAAAAGATTTTTCCAGGGTCATGGCCAAAAGCTGGGCCGTGGACCTTCACCTCACTCACCTTTCCTTTTCTTCTCAAAGGAAAAGCTAGATTTAACCTTCTTAGCCACTGACAAATTGGCAGCAGTTTTTGGCTGCTCAGATGAAAGATACTGCCAATTTGTCAGTGGCTATGAGATGGTTAACAACTCTAGTCTGATGCTGAACAGTTCACTCTGCCCTGCTGCTTGTGGCCTGGGAGACAAGGGAAAGAGAAATGGTAGCCATTACATGCTTCTCCATGTTTCTATTCCAGCACAGAAAATCAACTGCCCCATTTAAGACACTCGCCCAGATTTTTGCGGGCTAATTAGGGGGAGGGAAGAGGGGTATGTGCATGTAGTATGCAAGTAAACTTGCTGCAATTTGTATTTTCTTTGAAGTGTGCTTTTGAGATTTGATCTCTGCCCTACAGTGCTCAAAGCATCTTCTCTAAGTAAAAGGTGAATTGATTAGATAACAGTTGGAATCACTGAGTGTCCTGAACTTATATGTATACAGTGTGGTAGTGTTTTGACTTCATGGGCTATATGATTATCAGGATATTGTATCCTGCTAGAAGCATAGATCACATTTAAAATATGTACATATATCCAGCTATATTGAACACAAGTTCATACATGTATATACATCTTGTATATTACTTTCAATATTTAACAGAAAATAAAACACTGAATAAAGAAAATGAAGTCATCCTAAAGTGTTTCCTTTATTTTCATTTCCTCTATTTCATTCAATCTTTCATTTTCTTCTCCCTTAAAGTACAATGTCTTCTAGGGTGGCTTGATTTATACATGACACTTTATGCTATATAAATTCTGTCTCAGTGACATAATTCTTTTTTAGTATATTATTTTAGTTATCCATTTCATATGCATAATAATATAGTCCAGGGTAAAGTTAATTGGAAAACCTTAATAGTTTGACAACTTGGATGAAAAATGGACACTGTGGCCATGTCCAGATGTGCGTGGATATTTGGTTCCCCAGCAAAAACTAGCAGCAGTGCACTTTCTGCTGCCACTAATTGTCTCTGGGGAAATCCTGTGCTATGTGCAGGGCAAATTACCTTGGGTGGGGTAGAGGAGACTGGGGTGAGCACTGGGCTCGCCCCAGCAGCCTTGCCTGGAGTACTGGGTGGCTCCCAGGGCTGCAGTAATTGTGATCCTGCTGCACAGAGCCTGGCTGGCAGCGGAGGGCAGCCTAATGGCCAGGCTCTGGCTTTGGGCTATGCATGCAGCTCCCACTGCATGCACCACTCTGCTTTTTTTTTCCCCGTAAGCTTTTTTGACCCCCGGATATCCAGGGGTCAAAAAAACCCTCTGCACAGCTCCCTTGCAGTGTAGAGATCAACTGAATATGTGGTATGTCGCACTGCAGATGTGTCTGCAGCACCACGTACTGCACAGCTGTGCTCATCTGGATGCGGCCTATTGGAATTTTTTTTTCTGTAGCTTTGATACATATTCAGTGTGTTAATAAGCCTTGACTTCCCAAGGAGTTTGCTGACAAATACACATGCTGTTTATTACTTTCATAAGAATAGAACTATCACATTTTATCCCAGTAAAATAATTATTGTTTTGAGCTCCTATTACTTTCTGTTCGTCTGCTGAATTCAGTGTAGATCATCCCATTCTGAAAGAGGTGAGACTGTCTGGAGAGCTCCTAGAAGAGGAACAAAATAAGTTTGAAAGATCTGGTAAGGACAACCTTTAAGGAAAGCTAAGAGAACAGGGCAATGATACTTTTACTTTATTCAGGACTAGTAAAGACTCATCTTTGGTATTGTGTCCAGTTTTAGGCAGTATGCTTAAAGATGTGAACAGACTGAAGAGTCCAGCGGAGAATAACAAAAATGACCCCAGGTCTAAAAATCATGATCTGTAGGGAAAGATTGAAAGAACTGGGTTTGTTTGTTTGAGAAAAGCCTGAGGGTAGACATTATAAATAAGAAAAAGATTACCACAAAGAGAAAGGATACAAATTGCTCTCCGTGTCCACTGTTAATAGGACAAGAAGTAATGGTTGATCATAGCCTGAGGTAGAGAAATGGATTAGATTACTTTTTGCTGATTCTTCTTCCCTCCATATTTTCTATGATTTTTATGATCATAAATTTCATAGTAGCTCCATGATTTTTAATTTTTTTTAAATGTGGGCTTTTATAAATAAAAAGACAGAAAAAGGGACAGGGAACATGAGTGAAGGAAGGTAAAAGAAACAGGAGCAAAGATTACCAATACGAGAAGAAAAGGGAAGGCTGGAAGATGAAACTACTCAGAATATTCAGTCTGGAAATAAGGTGAAAACTTTCTGCTGTTATAGTAATTAACCATAAAAACAAATAGTTGTTGGGATGTAGTGTTTTTTGGTAAACTCTTTATTACGTGAAATTTCTAAAACAAGTGAAACTACCAATTACTGAGATCTTCATGGTGACATATCTTTAATTCATTATGTATTAAGTACGTTATGGTTGTTTCTGGCATTACAATGTATTAATCTATTGACTAATTGTGAAAGAAATAATTGATGAGAAAGTACCTTTCTTTTAAAGCTCCTTAGGTGGTGCTATAAACAATGAAGCAGGGCTTCAGGGAATTACACAGTAAAAGCCCTTTATGTAAGGTGGCCCTTTAAAGGGAAAAATTGATAGTAGAGTTCCAATAGATTTTAGATCAACATTACAGTGAACATAACAGTATCTTCTATTCCTCTTTCCAAATTAACTTCAACTTCCCTTAAAATATTCTGAGCAAGGAGAAAGTAACTGTTAATGCAATTCAAAACTACACCTTGGGATTTTAAGTAGAACGCTTGCCATTTAATTTGCCTCCTTCCTGCCATCCCCTCATGCAAAAAAAAAAAAAAAAAAAAGCCTTACATAGTTTTTTAAAGAAAAATTCTCATTGTTTGAAAGTCCAAGTCCTACCACACACACACAATCCTCCTGCCTATGAGTCATCCCATTTGTCTGCTTTATGTGAGTACAGATTTGAAGCTTTGGACACTTAATGACATTTGTAAGTCATAGCATAGCATAGCCAGGATTTTGAAGTAGAGGAAAATTAGTCGTCCTGCTGCTGAGCTCCAGGTATTGCCAAGTACAAAGGTCTCTGTCATTAAGCACCACAACTAAACAAACATACTGGGATATGATTGCTTTATTGCTGTTCACTCATTTTATGTCATTTTATTACCCTACTAATGGCTATAGGATTAGGTGTATGAGTTCTAAAAATGTAGAAACAAAATAGGTATATAAAAAAGTTTGTGCTTCCCACACAGATTCTAACTTTTCCTAATCATAGATGATGGAGAGAGTAATTTAGTTTGCATAGATAAGAGAGGGTGAGGGAAGGAGGCACAGAGGGACCTAAAGAGCAAAACCATTTCTGGGTTTTATCTTCACTTTGGTAAAGCTGAAAGTTTTTTTATGCAATTTTATAGTGGTCCCAGTGGGAGAGGTAGTGTTATTACAACTACTGCATTTTTCCTCACAATTGCCCAAATGGTACATTTCTGATCCATGGTCCATGTATGAAAATATGCAGTCAAGAATTAACTTTGTATTTTAACTCTTAAATAAGTCCCCCTCATCTTTGATATTGCCAAAATCAATCTGGGATATTGGTGTAGCAGTTTCACTGCTGAGGACAGAGAGTACTGATGGGCTAATAATTTTACTGCTTTCTATTTTGCATGCACTGCAGTTTACCAGATCAATAAAAAATATAGTGCCTCAGCAGATCTACAATTTAGACTATAAGAATCTCTGTTCCAGACTAAAGTCCTGTCGTATCTAAGTAAAGAAAGCTGTTTTCATCCCTAGTGACCAGAATGATTTTCTATGTTGTCATTATTTCCAAAAGAAAGAGAAAGATCCATACGGTTTTCAGTGAGGAATGCTTAACATACGTGAGGAATGCTGTCATTGCTAAACCTACTGGATTATTATAACTTGGGAAACTTGAAGCTGATGGGCGCGTCCCCATGAGCGGGCATGTGCGTTTCCCTGGGGACAAACAGCAGCGGCACAATATGTGCCACTGCTACTTGTCCCCGGGAAACACTTGTGCATGTATGCAGCAAGTTGCCCCAGGAGGGGTAGGGGAGGCTGGGGCCAGCACCTTACCTGGGGTCCTGAGAGCCTCTGGGGGCTGCAGCTGCCACAATCCAACAGCATGGAGTCTGGCCAGCAGCTGGAATGTGGCTCTGGTCTGCCATGCTCCTGTTTTCAACAGTGCATGCTGCTGTCATATGTGCCATCCTGTTTTTTTAAGGTGCAGGTTTTTTTGACACTCCTGGTGTCAAAAAACACCCCTGCACTGCTAATTAGCAGCATGGGGAATGCCTGCATGTGTGGCATATATGGTGTGCAGTACTGCATATGGTTCTGCAGTGCCGCATGTCTGCACTTGGCTGGACGTGCCTGACCTGTTTTGATTTGTTTACTAATAGAAAGGATAGCACTTGTAATCAAAATGTAGAAGAGAATTCATCATTTGGAAACAGATAAGTGTTTTGTGTGTCTCTTGTTTCTCTTCAAGAGCTGTTCATATACACATTGAACCCTCAAAGTGTTCTTCCCACATAGGACAAGATTGTAATGCCTATGCTTATGTCAAATAGTATCTTCCACCAGGAGTGGTCCCATTGAAATCACCAGGACTACAGAATGTATAAAGTACTACTCAAGGGTATCAAAGACTGGTCCTTTGTCTTTGGAATGAACAGGAATGGTTTTATTTTCTAATCTGATAACTTTATCCATCTTGAAACTCTCTGTACATTGTCTAAATTAAACCTATATTTCTTTCAGGGTTTAGTACTACAGATCCTATTTCAGAATGTAGATTACCCAGCACCTATGCATTAGAGCCCTCAAAAGAGCTGAGGATCTTTTATTCATATTCTTCTCTGTGCCAACAGTTCTGTGGTTCTGAAAATAATTTCTGTTTACATTCATACGTGTACATTTTCCAGATAGTATTTCAAGACATGGCAGACATTCTGTGATGTTTCTCCTCCCAGTAGAAAAACATTTGACAACACTGTATGATGACTTATGCATTTTCTTTAATTTTTTTAAATCTTCAAGCTTTTATAACTTGACAAAAGAGTGAAAACCATGCATTCTTAACTTTTATATTCCAAATGAGATGGCAGGATTTTCGTTTAGCTGCACAGTTGCTTGGTCTGACATGAGGAAACTGTAATTTAACACTAAGTTACTCTTAATTGGCTATAGGCAGACAAGGTTCCTTGGGTGAATTTGATATCTTTTATTAGACCAACCCAAATGGTTGGAGAATAGTTATTAAGCAAGCTTTCGGGTTCAAAAACCCTTCATCAGGCTAAGCTTAATTGGCTACAAATACTAGCTAACAAGATGGGCCTTAGAAAACTGACACACATACATGCTGAATAAAATTTAGTGAACTCTCCTGTTTTGTTGTCAAATATATTAACTTTATTTATTTGCTGTACTTGTTAATAACCTACTTGTTTACTAGTAACTTTACAACTTACCATCATTCCGTGCTATGATTTTGTGTGTCACTCTCACTGAAGATGACTGTTTAGTATAAAAGATGACATCAGGATGTTGTTGGGAACAACATCTATCTGTTTTCCTGGCCTTTCTCCCTCTTCTCAGCTTTATAAAAATGATATTTTGTCCCAGTTTTTGGAAAATACCCAGGTGCGGGAAGGAGCTGCTAGCAGGCTTGCTGAACGAATGGAACTGGTAACAGACTGCCTGAAATCATATCTATCTCAATGAGGTCATCCCAACTGCTCCCTCAGCTTGAGTCCCTCCTTTCAGTCATTGCCAAAATGATACAATTTCCTTCCTCGAATACAGAACCCAGGAATGATGAGCTGCTTCTCTAAAATGCAGCCTTCAGTACTTATCTACATTAGTTTATTTCTGTTGCTTTCAAGTTGCTAAGGACTTTGCAACCATAAATTGTACTGCACTCTCTCTTTCCTTTCCTAACGCCCAATCCTGAGAGGTAGTGAGTTTCTACAGAGCTAAGTGATCAGAACCTTTCTGGTTCTCAGCCTTAAATTTACTTCTAATGTCATCAATAAAGCTGTATTTATTCATGTTGTAATATACGTCTCCCATACATTTTCAGTTTGAAACATGCCAGGTAATGTCCAAATGAGAATGTAATTCTTTATCTGAATTTGTATAACATCCTTTAGACTTGTTGCAGTTTGACTTTCTTTTAAGCTTGGTTTGAAAGATGAAGAAATGATGGACAGAGGAAGTGATGCTTGTTTATATTTTATTTGAAATTGTAATACAAATGTTATGAAGTTGAATTTTCAAATAAAGTGTATTCCATTGTGCTCATTGCTTAATTGAAGAATCAGCTAAATGCACATGAGAATAATGCAACCCGAATCTGGTCTCATTAGATAACATAGCTTGCTACACTTGTTAATTACATATCAGCTACAATAACAGCATAATTTGGTTAATTGCATGTCAAACTGAGGTTAAAATGCTGCCATTTATAGTAATTGTTCTTGACTCACTGGAATATGGATTCACAAAATTTTGGTCAGTGACCATTATTCAAAATCAAGATCCCATTGTGCTTTTCCTTGCATATCTGGCAGGGGCCACACATACAGGATAAGGACAAACTTAAGTGGCAAAAAACATACCAAATGCATCATTTACATCTACACTACCCTACCCAAGCAGGAAAATAACTATATAATTTATTATTGTTTTACATAAATCCAAAAAAATGTTATTGCATTCCTTCCTATATGTACTCTGTCTGGACACCCAACACTTTAATTTTTGTGTGCTAGGCAACTGACAAACATTTGAGTTCATCCAAGATTTAGGATGACAGCAGGGGCCTAGAACTCCAAGAGAGACTGCTTGACCACTAACCTCTCTCTCTGAAACCTAAGTTGCAGTGTCATAGCTTAAAAAAAAATCTGATTTTCAAGTCACTAGGAAAACTTATGTTGCACACAACCATCAAATAACTAAGGCGAGGGCATGCAGCATGTAGCAGAAACCAGGGCAAAGAAAGGGAGCCCTGAGATCCTGGCTACTGCTGTTGTCAGAGCAATATGGGCAGCCACAGCTGGGTGGGAGCATGGGGTCTGCATGTTAACCCCCTGTGCCCTGCATGCAGTTAAACAGCTCTGTAACAGAGCACAATCAATCCTTACAGTATTTTCTTCTCTTGAGCTTTGAAGCTCAGAAGAGAACATTAAGGTAGCCCCACCAAAGATTCCTTTGTCCACCTGTCCTAACAAAGAAAAAATTACTTCACTTAACCTTAATCTTAGACATTAAATCTTACAGGGCAGGGATTATGTCTTCATGTCTTCTTTAAAAGCTTGGAATTCCTGGTTATGAACCTGATTGGTGTCTCTGAAACTCAATTTAAGGTAAATATGTTTCATAAAAATAATTTAGGGATCACCTTCCCTTACATTTTGTACATTTCTGTTCTCAACATTCAAAAGAATGTTATACATTTCTGTTCTAAACAGCAAAAGAAGCATTCTATTTGTATTTCCTTTTCATAGATTCATAGATGCTAGGGTTAGAAGGGACCTCAACAGATCATTGAGTCCGACCCCCTGCCTAGGCAGGAGAGAGCGCTGGGGTCAGATGACCCTAGACAGATGCCTATCCAGTCTTCTCCTAAAGACTCCCAAGGTAGGGGAGAGCACCACCTCCCCTGGAAATCCATTCAAAATTTTAGCCACCCTTACCATGAAGAAGTTTTTCCTGATATCTAGCTTAAATCTGTCAGTTTATGACCATTGTTCCTTGTTACCACAAGAAGCTCCCTGGTGAACAGAGCATCTCCGATCCCTTGCTGCGTCTCCCTAATTAATTTGTAGGCAGCCACAAGATCACCTCTCAGTCTTATCTTCTGGAGGCTGAAGAGGTCCAGGTTCCTCAGTCTCTCCTCATAGGACTTGTCCTGTAAGACCCTAACCATACGAGTGGCCTTTCTCTGGATTCTCTCAAGTCTATCAACATCCTTCCTGAAGTACAGAGCCCAAAAATAGATGCAGTACTCCAACTGCGGTCTGACCAATGCCGCATAGAGGAGAAGTATTACCTCCTTGGTTCTATTTGTCATGCATCTGCTGATGCATGATAAGTTAGCTTTGCTGATGATTTCATCACACTGACGAATCATGTTCATCTTGGAATCCACTATGACTCCGAGATCCCTTTCCACTTCTGTGCTGTTGAGAGGGTCACTTCCCAGTCAGTAGGTGTGCTGGATATTTTTGCACCCTAAGTGCAACACTCTGCACTTGTCCTTGTACTGCATCCTATTGTGTACTGCCTACTTTTCTAACCTGTCCAGGTCTGCCTGCAATCATTCCTTACCCTCCAGAATGTGCGCTTCATCCCACAATTTAGTATCGTCTGCAAACTTGGGCAGAGTACACTTCACGCCCACATCCAAATCACTGATGAAGATATTGAAGAGTACAGGTCCAAGGACCGAACCCTGTGGGACCCCACTAGCCACATCCTTCCAGGTCAATACTGACCTGTCTACTACCACTCTGTGGGTGCAACCGCCAAGCCAATTTGCCACCCACTGGACTGTATAAACATCTATGTCACAGCCTCTTAATTTATTTATGAGAATGGGATGAGATGAAGGCCTTGCTAAAATCAAAGAAAACGATATCCACCTCTACTCCTGCATCTAAGCATTTTGTGACCCTGTCATAAAATGAAACCAGATTGGTCAGGCATGATCTACCTGCTATGAATCCATGCTGGTTTCCCTGCTGCATTATTTTTCCTGCTGGACTCCCACAAATATGATCCTCCATAATCTTTTCAAAGACCTTTCCAAGGATGGAGGTGAGACTGACTGGCCTATAATTACTCAGATCTTCCTTCCTCCCCTTCTTGAAAATAAGGACCACTTTGGCCCTTTTCCAGTCAACTGGGACCTGATCTGAGTGCCACGAGTGCTCAAACAGCCGTGGCAATGGTTCTGCTATGACACCAGTCAATTCCGTCCGTACTCTCGGATGCAGCTCATCTGGGCCTGCTGACTTGAACACATCCAGTCCATCCAGGTGACTCTGCACCAAGTCAGCATTGACAGTTGGTGGGCTGGTGTCCCTCTGATACCCATCTAAAAACCCATTAGGAGACTTATCTTGAGCCCCGTTCAAGAACAGCAAGGCAAAAAACTCATTGAATAGCTCAGCCTTGTCCCTCTTGTTTGCTACTAATTGCTCCTTCTTGTTCAATAGGGGTCCTATGCTGCCCTGTGCCTTCCTTTTACTCCCTACATACCTAAAAAAAAGACTTTTTGTTATCTTTAATTTGTGTTGCCAGCCCCAGTTCCATAGTTGCTTTGGCTTTTCTAAGTGCCTCCCCACAAGTGCGGGCCAAGTAGTTATACTCCTCCTTGGTAGCTTCCTCCTGCTTCCACCACCTATATGCCTTCTTTTTTGCCCTTAGGCTCCCCTGGATTTCCCTGTTTAGCCAAGGAAGTTTTTTGGCTCCTTTTCCTCTTTTCCCTTGTACTGTGATCATCTCCCTCTGCACCCGAAGAATTGCTTCCTTTAGAAATGACCACCCTTCCTGGACTCCCATCTCACCAATATTCTTATCCTGCAGTGTGTCATTGGCTGGACTCCTAAGCCTTGCTAAAGTCAAGCACTTCCACCCTACTAGTTATCTTACCAACCCTACGCCGTATGGTGAATTCAGTTGATTGGTGGTCACTGTCCCCAAGGTGACCATGAATCTGCAGCTCCCCTACCAGGTCCTCCCCCATAGCCAACACCAAGTCCAGTAATGCATTCCCCCTAGTGGGACCGTATACCTCCTGCATTAGATGAAGGTTCTGTACACATGTTCAGAATCTATGTGAATGGTTGGATTTGGCTGACTGTCCCTCCCAGTTGGATTTGGTTGACTGGGATTTGGGTGCTTCTCCCGGTTGGATTTGGCTGACCTCTTCTTTCTTTAAGGCTGTCTTTTTGTGAAGCTGGAGAAATTATTGATACTACCATCCTTTAGCTGCTTTCTAGTTTACCAAGAAAGTCAACTTGGAGAAGCCAAACCAAGTCTACTTTCCATCCTTTTTAACATCACTTCACTGGTTCACACTTCATATTGTCCATACTGTGGCTGGACAGTTGATAAGAAAACAGTTCCTGTTGCCCCTGCTTTCTCTGTCTCCAGATATAGCTCCTAAGAGCTGAAAGATTACAAATGTTATTTTTGTAATAAAACATCAGCATAAACTAACCCACCCAATTGTGACCCTTCCTTCACCTAAGTGATCTCAGTTTCCTTGCACTCAAGCCCTCCTGACTCAATTCTTCCTGATTGCTAAGCAAACAGTTTAGTTTTTCTGTTCTTGCTGATTAGATGATTATTTACCACTTTTCTTTTTCTTGGTTTTGTGTGTTGAAACACAGACTTTTCAAAGTAGGTTCTTAACAGTTCCCAAAAACAATTTATACACAGAATTAATTATCTTTGTGGGTTTTTTTTACAGCGGGTATTAGTTCTGATATCAAGTTAAAGTGGTGTTTTCTTATTTAGGGGAAATGATAATTTTTAGTTAGAAAAGGTTAGAGGCACCTGATGGGCTGAAAATGCTGCTCTCGTTTGCCTCTTCTCTTAAGTGGATGGCCTCTGTACACCATAGAGGACTTGTGCGTGTGTGTGTATTTATATTTATATACACTTCTCTCTCTCTCTCGCTCTCTCTCTCTCTCTCTCTTTACTGGGCCATTTATATAAGTTACCAAAGATCTGGTTTGCTTTAAATTTGAGGTGTCTGGCCCAATGCACATTAAACTGTTAGAGGTGACATTTTCTTTTTGTTCAGTGTAGAACATATGTTTCACTTCTAGATAAAAGCGGGTCCTGTTAAATATATTATTTATTGTGTCTCCACTTCAGTCTGCATGTGCACCATCTCTTGTTTTTTACTAAGGATTTCATCACTTTGCTTCTCTTGGGTTAAATTACACAGAGGTGTATCAAATTCTGATTTTATTGCAAATCGCTTGGCACTGTGCTCATTACTTGTTGCCCTGAAGCAACATATTTGTTAGCAAGCTTTTTCTCAATCTCAAGTTTTCTGTAACATGCCCAATTGGGGAAAAGAAAAGTCAATTTTTATGAATAGATGTGTGAAAATTTTGGATTTGTATTAAGCTGAAAATGAATGTAGATTCAAATTTCTCATGGTAAAATGGGCCTAGAATGCTAGCCTCTTATTCTGTGGTAAGTTCTCTTTCTTGCCTCTAGGCTAGGGGTGGGCAAAATGGTGGATCCAGCTGGCAGCCAGACTCCATTTCCCAGCAGCCCCTGCCCGCATGGCTGGGGCCAATCCCCATGGCAACCCCAACCTTATGTTATCACAGCGCAGCTGCAGCTAAGGTTTCCACTGGCCCCAGCCATGCAGTCATGGGCTGCTGGGAAATGGAGTCCACTGCTGGCTGGATCCATGGGGTGGCCTATGGGCTGGACTTTGCCTACACCTACTCCAGGCCCTTATAAAAAAAAGAAGTTGGTGGCATTTCCACTGCACCTCCTTTGAGCTGAAGTCCATACTGTTGATGTTGGGCACTTAATGGGTTTTTTTTGGCTACTGAAGCAGGGGCAAATTTGATTTGTCTTTTAGAACTTAGGCAGATAAAGAATCACTTTAAATCCTCTCCTAAGTCTCTCTGTCATGATTCTTCCTGCATAAAATGAGGATTATAACCCTAGGTCACAGCGGTATTATAAAGATAACTACATTAATGCTAGGTACAGACATTACATTTATACTGGTATAAGTACTTGAAAACTGGTCTACATACATAACCGTACCAAAGCTCAGCACACACAGACCTGTTTAAAAATGGTGGACACCAGTCTAAGATAGACTTAGATGGATGTAGTATCAGACCTAAGCAATTTTGGTTAGACTGGTCTATCGAATTTCTGCAGGAGATCCCCTAACATCCAAAGTTAGGTCCCATCCCAGGTGCCTTTGTGGCCCCCTGCTTCCTCCTGCCTATGGAAGCATGCTGGAATTTGGCTCAAAATCATCTGCTTTGGCTGAGCACCTAGCTGGCCCCATCCCCAGGCTGTCACAGTACCAGGGTAGCAAAGCATCTGTCCCCAGCTCCGCATCCTACTTGCACCTGTCATTTGGGTCAGACAACGGGTAGGGGAGGAGACCAGAGGCTGGAGAGAAGGGCTACGCTTGCCAATCAGGGGTGGCATTCTCTGACAGCTTGCTTTGAGACATGCAGGAGCACCACCAACCTGCTGGCTTTTGCCAGTGCAAGCAGCCTGCATGTGTGTCTGCCCTCCCCAACCACAGGGTGAATGTATGTTCTGTTTGGTCCTAACCTAACCTAAAGTAAAGCATGAAACTTAGCTTCCACCTGGGGTTTTTTGAATGTCTGCACCTGGCCTAAAGACTTTAAGGTGCTCAAATACTAGGGCAACAAGAGCTATATGAATATGACCCAGGGTATAGTATGACCCAGGGTATAGTGTTGGCATCTGAATATGTCCCCTTCTGTAGTCTAAAAAAAAATCAAAATGAAGGGCTACCTGGAAGAAGAAATTAATTTTCAGCCTATGGTTTTGAAAGTCTAAGCCTAGATCTTAGAAAGTCTGTTTAGATCAGGGCTGGCAGATACATGGTCTGCAGGCTGGATCTGGATATGATTTGGCCCTTAAGTCTCTGGACCTACTCCACACTCCAGTTTTGACCCTGCCTGCTGTATGTGGCATGTGGGCTGCACTGCACACTGTGTGCACAGGGGATTGGTTCAGGATGTGGGCTGCATGTACTGTGCCAGAGCCAGCACACAGGACCAGTCTGGTGGGACACCTCATGCATAGAGTGTTCTGTGCTGGGTGCAGCATGCCCAGGCAGGCCAACCCAGCTGGCCTGGCTGGGCAGCAGCCACCGGTCCTGGGGCTTACTGAGTATGTGGTGTTCAAGGCTGGCATAGAGTGCATGCTATCCATTGTTCATGAGCTGGACCCTGGTACTGCTTATGGCTTGGAAGGTTTGGGTCATAGGCTGCATGCCGTATCTTGCTGGACTGGCCTGGCACACTGGCTTCAACATGGCCCAATCTAGATTAGCTCTGGAGCTAGCAGTTCTAGCAAGGCACTACATGCAGCCCTTGTCCCAGACTGACCCCTCTGTACTGCCTTCAGCACTGGGTGCAGCCTGTACACTGAAGGGAGCTCATGCCCCATGCTGCATGCACAGAGAGCCCTGGGTTGGTATATGCTGTGTGGTATATGCAACCCAGAGCCCTGGGTTGGTATATGCAGCCTGGACCTGGTGCTGCAGGACTCAGCACTGCACAGGAGGTTGGTTTCAGTCCAGCTTACAGACTGGCCCAGTGATTCTTATCCACCCTGCCGGGGCAGGTGAATTTGACACCCCTGGTTTAGATAGTTACTCACTTTCCTTATTAAAGCTTTGACAAGTTCCCTTGAATAGATTTTGATCCACTATTCTCCTGACAGTTTTCACAAAAATGAAGCTCCCATGCTTGCAACTCAATATGCAGTTATGTTACTGATAATGTTGACCCCAGCATTTTCAGAGAAACTTGTTTATTTTGAACTAACAAAAATGAACACTAACACCTATATTAAGATTAGCTAAATGTATACATATATTCAGAGTTCTCCAAATTTGCATTTTGAAGTTGAGCATTATACAATCTTGTTATTTCAGATTTCCAGCAATTCTTAGCCCCTTGTTCTCACGGGGGTAAAAACCAGTTGAAAATCAGTCCACCTTATTTTTATGCCTACCTGAGAAATGAGCAATTTTGAAAATCTGCACATCAATTTAGGGCCTAAATTAAACTTATTGGGTACTTTGAAGATCTGGCTCTAAATGTCTATTAAATTTATGTTTATATTATTATCTGCTTTCAGGTTCCTTTATTTAAGTGACAAAGTTTTGGATTTCCTATCAGATTATGGCATCTCCAGCTTAAAGTTATACTCTCAGTTGCATGCTAAACTTCTGTTTATTACTCTTAATAACAAATGAGAGAAGCTGTCCAGCTAAGTTTAAGCTCTGAATTTTTTGACATCTGCACTTTAACTGGGCTTTGTAAGAGTTAAATGGTTAGTGGTGACATACATTTCTTTAAACAAGAATGCGATGACTCAGTTTAGATGCTAGTTAAACTTTAAAATTTTCTGAGTAGAGTAACTGAAAATAATAGATTCTGGTGACTACTTAGTGATTTAAGTAGACTGTCCTATAAGAGCCAGAGTTATAGAGTTACTAACATTGGATAGGATTGTATTGAATTTGTTCTGAAACGTTACTAAGAACATATTTTAATTTACTCTGCAAACGATGAATTATAGAAATCATACAAAGGAAAGAAATCTAGGGAGGCTAGTAAGATCACTGTTGTCCTGTTTTCTTCTTTTTGAGCTGTTTAGTTTTGTATAGCCAAAGCTAGTTGTTTTACTTATCTGCGGGAAAAATAAAATATTAATCCCTCTATGATACTAGATTATTACACTGTATTTTTCAAGGTAAATGCAGATAAAACATTTAAAAGTTACCTAGCAAGCTATATAAAACATTTTTTATGAGTAAGTTTGAGTAAAACCCTGCCAAGATGAACTATTAAGAAACAGCTAATTACCCAAGTATTCTTTTAAATAAGAGTGTTTTATCTTGCTTATCAGTACCATGAGGTAGTTGTTTTTATCTTATACTTGAACTTTCTCCTCTTTTTCTCCCTTTTCATTTTACTCTCCAGAACAAGCCTCTAATTAATTTTTCAATGTAGATCAGGAAAAAAATAAGTTACCTGATATAAGCAAATAATTAACAAGCTGCACCAGTCACATGTCATTTAACTATAACTCAGCAAATCTTACAACAAAATCCTACCACACACAAAAATTGACCCCTACTAGGCAGAGAGAACTTCTTGAATGACATGAATATGTAAGGACAAGAGAACTAAAGAATACTTTTTTAAATAAATATTTGTTACCATGTCCTTTCCAACTTTGTTATCTATTGTCATATAAACAGGAAAATGCAACTTATTTCCCTGTACAATTATCAAATAGTCTCTGATGGAAAAGATAGGATTAGTAAATATAAAACTGAACAGGGCACGCATAAGCATAAAGGCAAGAGATGGCCTCAAGAGACAGAGTGCAACTTTATTAATTTTAACTACTAACAGGAGGAAATGTACTCACTTCATAGGATATTGGGAAATAATTGGGTCTGGTACAGAATAAACTATCCAAACTGACTAGAAAAGCAGGGGTAACTTCCCCAATCTAACAACATTTCTATACTTATACATAAGTTTTAACATAGCTGCCAAATTTTGGTGGACTTCACAACAGTACATAAGAAAAATGGAACTACAGAATATAGGTCTGCATGAGATTTAAAACTAACTCTTGGAAACTTTGCTTGTCTTGTCCTAATGGAAAAATGTCTTCCTTAACCCCCCCCCCCCCCCCCCAACCACAATGATTTAGCCAAACCCATAGAAAGCTTGGAAATCCATTTCAAGAACCACAGGGAGAGGTGGGGCAGAGCTGCAGGTACCTAAGATGGTGGACACAGCTTGAAATGTCTGTAAGCAGAGAGAAGGAAAAGGAATTTCCTAATATGTCCGTGAGCAGCTGCAGGAGAGGGGGAGACTCTTGTCCTGCCCTTCCACTTGCTCCTACATATAAGGTGTCCCTGCAAAGAGGGGTAGGGATGGAGGTGGAGGTTGAGTGTTTGCAGGCAAAATCTGTAAGTCTTAACTGCTGAAATATAATCATCTGACTTTGTCTCCCACAATCCTTTCTTACCATAGCCTTAAAATATTAAATCTCTTTCTTGAACGTTGCTTGCCAAGCTTATCAAAATGTACGGTAGACAACAATCTATTACTATTTTCAAGAGAAGCTGTTCTTATCTTTATGTTGAGACAAACAATTAAATGATGTGGTGGTTTAACGTATGCTATCCACATGCTAAGTAAAACACAAAAATGATGTGCTGTTGTAACAGGCAATGCAGTAGCAATATAAACTATCAGAGAATGATGATCCCTCATTATCCTTTAAAATTCATGGATATATTATATTTATCTCTAAGGGAATTCACTTTATACAACAGAAAGAGTCCATAGCATAACTAAAGCAGGAGACCAGGGCAGGAGCCATGGGCATCAACCTGGTGGAGAGGAGCAGAAAAATAACTGCTGTTGCAGCTGCACAACCACACCAGTGGCACAGCAGCAGGCAAAAGCCACTGATGCCCCCAGGAATCACTTCTACTCTGGGTGCCCAGTTGTCCTGTTATGCCTCTGGGAAGAGTAGTGTTTAGTGCATAATTATATTAAAATCTGAAGAAAGCATGAAACCCAAGCTGGTCCAATGGTCAAGTAGATTCAGGTGTTGAACTTGGTCCATTCATAACAGGTTCTCTCAGTCCTTGAAAAGACAGATCACTTCGTACCTACCCCTCACAACATGTTCTCCTCTTGCATTTACTTGGATACAGCCTAGCATTTCCAGACCTAGCTTTAGCAAGACAAGAGTGAAGATAAAAGAAATAATGACAAATATATAAAATCCTGCTGACTCAAATAGTTGGAGATTTCTCTGACCAGTCCTTACCATAATGACAGTACAGATGCATCTCTTAATTCACAGTATCTGCTGAAGTAAGCTCTTGCTCATGAAAGCTTATGCAACTAATTCGGTTAGTCCGTAGGGTGCATCTTTGCCTTGCCTTTTGCCTGACTTCAGACTAACACAGCTAACTACCTCTCTCTTAATTCTTAAATGCAGATCATTGTAATACTCATGTGTTATTTCTTTAGAAAAGGAAGTTTCTGGGGAATAAATGCTACTATATAGTTGATATAATGATTAGTATTTTGAAGAGGACTTGGCAGAAAACATCTAATGGACCACAGGATGTGTATGATTCACTTTATAAGATTTGCCTTGTAAGTCTACTTATTTCAACCAACTGTTGATAAAAAGTAGCAAAACTTTTCAGTCCAGGATTGAGCAAAAGCAAAAGTATTAATTATAATCTGTACAGAACTTTGGGTGACTACTTTATGAAGAAAAGTAGAAAACTCTATAATAATAAATTAATTTGACATTTTAAAAGCACCTCTCCCCTGTAGAGGTGTTGAATTTACAGTCCAAAGCGTGACTTGTACTTTTGAAGAAAGTCTTGCTTAACACCCATTCTGTGAAATGCTTTGTGTGCATAAGTGATCGATAAAATTAGGTAAACTAAATAGCTTTGTTTATTTTGAGCTTACCTAGATGGTGTAATATTTTCCCATTACATATGTTGCCATTAAGCTATTGTTGCCAAAATGTTAGGCCAGTCACATGGAGTGACAAAATAAACAACTGCATTTTTTTTTATGGTATTTTTTGAATAAGATGTATTCTATAGACCAGGCTTGTCCAACATATGGCCTGTGGGCTGCCATGCAGCCCGCCAAGCCATTTTCTGTGGCCCGCAGTGCTGTGACGGGAAACGAAGGTAAACATGGTTTACTTTTGTTCCCACCCCTTGTCCCTCCTCCAGCCCCTCAGCAGCTTCCTAATGACTGCTGAAGGGCTGGGGAAGGGACAAGGTTCCCACATGCACCGTGTCAGCTTAATGTTGCCAACGCTGTGCGTGTGGGAAGAGGAGTAGCCATGTGCCGCTCAGGACAGGATGAGCCCAGTCAGAGCAGCACGGGGCTCAGCTGCACTTTCCCCCTACCTGCACTGCTTAGTCCCAAGTGGCACACGGCTCCACCACTGCTTCTTCTAGCTGGTGCTGACTCGGGCGGGTCTGTCCCATCTGGAGCAGCATGCAGCTGAAGCCAGATTCCCACGTGCTGCTGGGGACAGGAGGAGCCCGGCTGGATTGGCACCGGCCAGCAGAAGCGACGGTGGAGCCATGTGCCACTCAGGACTCACTGGTGGAGGCAGGGGGAAAACACAGCTCAGCCCCTGCTGCTCTGGCCGGGCTCATCCTGTCTTGAGCAGCATACGGCTCTGCCACAGCTTCTGCTACCGGCTCCTCCCGTCCCCAGTAGCTCATGGGAAACTGGCTTCAGCTGCATGCTGCTCTGGATGGGACGGACCCAGCTGGGTCAGCACTGGCCAGGAAAAGTGGCATGCAGCTGAAGCTGGCTTTCCATGTGCTGCTGGGGATGGGAGGAGCCCGACTGGGTCTGCACTGGCCAGCAGATTGGTATAACGTGACAAGCCTATGGCTGGGGAGGGGTCAGGCTCCCTAGATCTGAGACCTGATGTAGGCTATGGCACAGAGACTCGCTCTGGAACAATGTGCTAATAAACTTGTGTCTGTACCTGCCAGGAACCCAAGTAGCAGGTGGTTGATACCTGGTAAGCTCATGTGAGTAAAGACTGCTTATTGCTTTCTGTGTGGCCTTCAAAATGTTTTTATCCTACTAAAATATGCCATACTTTGTGAGAGTCATTGCCTCTGTATGTGAAAGCAGAATCATAGCCACTGAACTAAATTCATGCCTCGTGGGAATAATCACAATTCAGCAAAATGGGCAGGAAGGAAAAGCCGAAGTTCTAAGTGTGCACCCTAAAAGAGGCCATGAAAGAGTCAGAAGCACAACCTTAGAACCAGGACAGCTATCCGGTGATGGCAGTCCAGTAGGCATGATGGGAATCCTCTACTCTCATGAGATTTAGGAAAGCAAGAGGACATGAGAGCAACATGTAGGCAGAGACAGTGTAGGGCCTTGGAGCCATGTTAATAAGTGAGGACAACTGTGTTCCCACTCTGGTCAGTGACTAATTGTGGGTACAGCTTCACTAGCTTCAAGCAACTCAAACCTGCTGCCAAAAAATAAGCCCTTCCTACCCACTTATACTTTCCCTGCTCTGAACTGGAAATGAGGCAGTGAGAGCCCTTCTAGGGTGGTCCAAGGACAGTAGAAGCAGATCACACACAGACAGTGAGAGATGTTCCCAGAATGTCCTCACCACCACATTTCTTCTGAAAAGCAGGGATATCCTGAGGTTCATTTAATGTTTGTAAAATGCTTGGAGAGCCCTACATACATGCACTGCATAGAAATGCAAAATATATTTTGACTTATTTGGTTGGCACCTTGGGCTGAGATTTTCAAAGCTGAGTCAAAAGGCCAACTTCCATTAAAATGAGTGGGATTTAGAGGGCTCCAAATCTTTTATGACAACTTTGTAACATGCCTATCAACCCCTTTTTGCAAACCTCAGCCATAGTTTGGAAGCTCAGCCAAAGAACATAAGAACATAAAAAGTGCCATGCTTGGTCAGCCCAATGGTCCATCTAGCTCAGTATCCTGTCCCGAACAGTGGAGAGGTGGATGCTATAGAGGGAGAGTTTTGAACTGGTTAGACCCATTTTATTGTCACTTCCTGCAACATCATTGGTGTCAAAGGTCACGTGACATCACTTCCTGATGTGATACTGCTTCCTGTGAGGTCTTTGAATGTAGCTCACCAGCTCACTGGGTGATAAAAAGTTCATGATCCGGCCCCATATTCAAAAAGGTTGGACACCCCTGCTATAGACATTTGTAACATGGAGGAGTGCTGTAAGTGGCCCAAATCATTAAATGGTGTAAGGTGGTTTCAAATCCTTTAGTACCATAAAAAGTTTGTCCATAATCCTTCTAATATGTCCTCTCAGATATACACAGCACAAAGTATCACCTCTAAATTGAAAACTGCAAATTGAAATTAATGGGAATGGTATGGTTAACTTTTCTAGTTGCTTTTGAACATCTAACATAACCTGAGTACATTGCCATTCGCTAAACTGTACTGGCAACATTTTCCAAATTACCAGCACATGTATGGTGAATTGAGCAAGTGTGAAGTCTTTAAATGGTTAATACAATATGACGTATCAGAAGTCATCTGGGTTTTTTGGTTTCTGCATCGTTTTATTAATGATTATTGAGGTTACAGTTGGAAGATCTGAAAACTGGATTCTTTAAGGCACAGGCATTCTTTATGATGATAATTTAGGCCTCCATTACTTTAGCAATCTGTTCTCAGTTACTACAAAATGAAAAAGCTCATCATAATTCACTAAAGAAATTTACCTAGTTTTGTCATGTGATACATTGGTACCTTATGTAATGAATCATCACTTTGAATGACCATACGAGTAAGTTAAACACCTGCACAAGTGTAGTGAATGCCTAGGAGTGGTCTCAGCATTTAAAAATGTGAGTAATGGAAACAGGCTCAGAGTACATTTCCCACAAAGATTTGTACTTATGTTTCACCTGGCATGATTTCTTACATCTAATCCTATTGCCCAGCCTAATAAGTGTGCTGAGAAAATATTTCATTAAATTCACATATTGACTATGGTTTTTGATGTTTAATTTAGCTGCTAAACTTTTAGGACAAACTTGAGATGTAGTGGAAAGTATTGAAGTGACAGAAAACTGAACTTGTCCTGTTTCTAAATTAAAGATAGCAGTTGATACTATGTTGAGAAGCTTGCCTTATTTTATACCTTAGATCAGCTTAGTGAGAGGAGTTGTTCTGCCATGCATTTAATCCTATGATGCACATATTGTTTAGTAAATTTATCATTAATCAGAAGCCAGCCTTGTCCATGTTTGGTTCTGCAACTTTTGTCTTTGTATTTTAGGTTTTTTATGTATTGCAATGTTTAAGAATTGAGATGTTATTTTTCTATCATAGTACAGAAGTCCTTCCTTATGCACAAGAACAAACTTACATCGTACAAAACTACTAAATGCAATAATTAGCCTTGCATTTTCAGCTCAATTAAGACCCATATGATTCATTTTTTTCTGATGTTAAATATTACATTCAAAAGTAGTCTTAATTCTCCGAGTGATCCAGGTGATGCTCTTCTTTCTGCTACCTGCCCTGTCTGTCACTGTGATGCATGCCCACTCCCAAATCTACCATGTGCCCCATGTACACAGGGTGTCCATGCCATTTGTGACATGTGTGCTGTAGGTTGGCCATCCTCACACTGAAGTATACAATATTTTCAAAGAAACAGTCCCTCCCCCTTGATTAGCTATAAAATAATTAGTGATAGGCTTGAAGCACAAATCTTGTCTAGCTGCTATATACAAGGATAACATTGATGGTTTTGGTTTGATATATGCTGAATACAGGAGCCATCTACAAAATTTGGCCATGGATTTGAATTCTTTTACTTCTCATTTTGGTTTAAGTGTAATTAGAGCATTTTTGTGGTATTTTACTATAAATGTGATCATGTTGTAAAGATATAGGTTAGGGTATAAGTACAAAGGCCAGAATTAAATTTATAAGGAGCAGCAACATTTATTTTTTGAGGGCCTAGTTATATTAAAAATAAGCTACAAATGAAGAATACATTATTATTTTTCTTTACAGTGAATGTTTTTGGGTATGAATTCTATACATAGGTAATTTTTGTCCCTTGAAGTTATTTGTTAGTAAATGTGAAATGATAAATGCTACTAGAAAAGCCATTCTATGAAACTAAAATGCCAACTTTCTTGCATGTTTGTCTTTGAAATGAATTGGTGATCTGTGCCCAGTACCTGTCACATAGTATGGTGATCACTAATTAGCCCCTGTTGTCTTTTAGCTGAGAGGCAAATAGTAGTATAAGAAAGAACACCAGACTTCTCTGGTACTGTGGGATGGTACATCCCTCTAGAGCAGAGTAAATAAATTTGTAAATGTACACATATGAGGAAGTGTCTGAAGAACTGGAAATATATAATCTAGAGAAGAGAAGATGAGGTTTGAACAGTCTTCAAAATACATAAAGAAGCTTGTTGTAATGAAGACAGTGATTAATTATCATCTGTGTCCACAGAGGACGAAAAGTAATGTGACTAAATTGCAACCAGGAAGATTTCAGATAGATATTAGGAAGAATTTTCTCACCATGTGAGTGAATAAACACTGGAACAGATTATCTAGAAAAGCTATGGAATCTCTTTCTCTGGCAATTTTTTAATGCAGGTTAGATAAACATTCATTTAGGATGGTTTAGACAGGGTGGTCCTGCCTTGAGTAGAACTAAATGACATTTTGAGATCCCTTCCAGCCATATTTTTTCTATGATTCTGCAATAAAGTAAGGAAATTTGCACTGCTGCTTTCTGTACATAACTGTTATATATATAAATTGAGTAATTTATTTTTGGCAGTTTTACTGAATTAAGATATCATTTAAGAACGGGATTCAAGATTGTGGCTCAGCATGCATAAAGTTTTCATTAAGCTTCTCAGAGGCTGTGAAGGTTCAGTGTTGCACTCCTCACTCTAATGGGTATAATATAGTGTCCATCCTATCAATTCATTGGGTAACATAGATATGTTAGGTAGTGGAAAGACACCCTGGATACACTTTTGCCCTACAGGAGTGGGAACACTTGAGATGCAGATTGACTCACTGTTTCTTGCTTAGTATATATTATTAAATAACGTACTCCAGCAAAATCTTCCCCAACTCACAACATGAAATTTTTTTAGGGACCTAACTTTGTCAATCCAGAATAGGCACACATGAGAAGTTAGTCCTACATAATATTTTGGCTTGCCACTTTGAAATGGCAGGTTTTGGCATCAGTGGTGCCTTTTTCAGCAAGACTTTTATGGAAATAACCTTGATTTTATTAGCTTGTGTTCTGTTTTATACCATGAACAGAAAGGGTGATTAAATCTAATACAGCAAGCAGAACAATTAACAGGCTTAAGATAAGATAAGAATAATGTCTGCTTGAGCCTTTATCAGTTGATAATGAGCTAATATTAAAAAAAAAGTATTGTGCTGTTTTTTTTTTTGCCAGAATTACTCACAAATAATTTTAAAAAATCCTTTCTTGCTCTGGTTTACAAATTGTATATCTCAAAGGAGCATTGTTTTAGCCCAACTAGTCATTCTATTTTTAAACTTTCATATTATCTAGACTAATATCCCCTAGCTGTCAGAGGTAGATGGTCTGACTCAGAATCTGAAGGAGCATCTTATGGTACTAGTTGCAAGGTCAGACAGAATTTGAAAAGCAATGCAGGTGCTTAATAATAGGAAAAGAATATTGCTCTGTATGGGACTGAATGCTAGTGAGCATTACAAAGCTGGAACTGACTGTGGCTGAATGGTGCCATACATCATCCGGTGCATAGATTTATGGCAAAATCCTGTTTCACTTTATGTGCCCAAATGGCAGATATCCAGCCAAATAACTGCCATTTTTAGCACTTTGCCCTCCTCTGGAAAGTAATCCTTTAGGCATCCATGACAGGAGGACCACCAAGACAACTAGAGGGTGGCTTGTTAAGTGTGATGGAAGCTACTCTTGATGGGAGAGGGCCCTAAGTTCAAGCTGGCCCTATGGGGCAGATCCAAAGGGGATACTTTGGCTTTGTGGCACGTGAGCTTTCAGCACAAGGTCTACCCAGAGCAAGCCCCTGCTTTGTATCTGAGCTCCAAGCCCACTGCTCAAACAGAGCTTCAGCAGGAGCCTGTATTGACCAGGCAGTGAACCCAGAGCTCACTGCATATGTGGCACAGCCAAATGGGGTGAGGGCACACCCCCCCCCCCCTTGCCCTGTTCCAGGATCTGCTAATGGCTAGCCCCAAACTTCCTCACACCTCTTCCCATTTTATCCAATGAATATTAAATGCAAAGTACAGTGGCTTCAAGGAAGAGGGGACTAGATAATGACTAACCTGTGTCATGGCGGCACTGTGGTGGAAGTTTGAAAGAGGCAGGGTCAGATCCATCCTTGGAAAGCACCAAATCATTGATCAGAGGAGTACCTCTCTTCCCCAGTTTTTCCTGGGCTATAATTTTGGCAAACCTGCTTGGGGATGCACATAGAAAATTCTGTAATTACATGGCTCCCACCGCTGCACACACCCCAAGGGAAGGCATGGGGGGCCAGATTTGTGAACAGGGCGAGGGCGAGCTGCCTGCTGTGCACTCGGGGCCAAGGGCTGTGCCGGCCTCTTCCAGGCAGGGGGGCTGGTCCGGTGCTGCACTCGGGGAGGGTGGGGTAGGGCAAGCAGTGGCAGTGCTGGGAGCGGGGTTAAGGGGTTGCTATGAAGAATTTTGCAGTGGTTGTAGCCCACCCCATAATCCACCCTCCCAGCACCACTGCTGCCTGCCCCACCCACCCCTCCCACTCTGAGCACAGCCCTGGCCCAGCCCCCCTGCTGGGAAGAGGCCAGCAGAGCCCCAGCTCTGGCTGTGCAGCAAGCAGCCCACCCTCGCCCTGCACACAGATCCAGGGGTTACATACTCCCCGTACCTCCCCTGGGGGTGCACCCAGCAGCTGGAGCTTCCTCCCCTCCCTGTGACCTCTGGATGAGCTGTCCATGGCTCCTTCCGGTGCCCCACTCCACCCCAGCTGGGTGGTGCCTACCCCTGCCCCAGCCCTACTCCTTCCCTCACCATGGGAATCTTGATCTGCCCCCCCTATGGCTCTTCCCCCACAACAGACTTACCAACCAGATGCTGCTCACCAAGCTGCCGGGTTGCATATCAACAATCATATCAGTATCAGCTGATATGCCTGGTTAATAATTGGCCAAAAAAAATCATTATTGGTGCACCCCTAATCACTGAGGGCCCTCATACAGCAAAACTGACGTTCTACTGGGGAATGGATAGGGGCAGGGCAGGATTTGCTCACATGGTGTATGACTTCTTTACCTTCTGTCTTAAATTCTGAAGAGCTCTAGTTAGTAAACATTCTCTGTGCCCTAGCATATCAGAAGAATCATGGAACCAAGAGTGAGGACAGATGGCACTGAGTAGTCCCTTTGAAAATGGCAAGTACATTAGCCTGCAGTACAGTCCTAAGCCTTCATCAGTGGGTGCCATGTAGCCATAGCCAAATCCAGGGCTTGTAAAAGGGGTGTGTAGGAGCAGCGACTGGTGCTGCAAGGGTGGCTGCACTCTTCTTTGCCCCTCCTCACACTCAACCTCCCCCAACACCTGAGTAGCCAGATCATGCTGCAGGAGCAGCAGATGGGGATTTTTTTGAAGCCCCATAATCAGTTAAGAATCCACACAACAGGTCTTGGCACCACCTACCATCTGTTCTTAGTGGCACCTCCTCCCCTTCTCATTACCACCCTTCCCCTGTCTATTTACACCTCTGGGGACAGGAAGGGGAGACCTGCCCATCAGCACCACTGTCCTGGCTACTCCTGCCCCATCCCGGCTGTGGTTGTGGGAAGTGGCTGTGCAGGGAGCTGGGCTCATTTAGGGACAATAACAGCAGCAGAGCAGGTTCCCTCTCCCTGTGATCATGAGCTGGTGGGAAACAACTTGGGGTGACCTGTCAGGGAGGTGAATCCCACCTTCCACCAGTGCTACTGTTGAGCCCAGCTTGATACAGCCATTGCCGGAATGGGGCAGGAGTGATTCTATGGCTTCCCCTGCTCCTGGGTCAGTTGGGAACTGGTTGGATCTGCCCTTCCTGTGCCCAGAGACATAAATAGAGAGGGAGAAGAGCGGGTGGGGAAGGGAGGTGCTGCTAAGCATGGAAGGCAAAGGAGGGGGTGTCAAGACAGGGCAGTGCAAGATTTTTACCTCTTTCAAGGACTTAAAACAATCTCTGGCTGCTTCTCCTGCAGCATGATCTGGACTCTGCAAGGTACTAATCATCCAGGGCTTTGAGGAACCAAAGCCACTGAGCTACACTGCGGAAATGGGGGATGTGACTGTGTCATGAAACTACCTTGACACTTTTTTGACCCATAAGTGATGGAGATAAAAATCTTTCCCCTCCTCACTTTGAAGTTATTCTTGTGCCTGAGAATTTGCAGGATTGGGACTTTGATCTTGTAATGTAACTATTCTTAATTTAAATTGCACAATAGGAAGTTTTGGTAAAAATAATCCAATTATAACTTACAGAAAGATCACACTTTCATTCAGAAATCCTGTCTGAAGCGTGGGACACATAGCTGAGAGAAAAAGGTAATTAACATTCAGACCTTTTTATACCATTTTAAGTAATGTGCTTTATCCTGTGAGTCAATAACTAGTGACTAATTAGTTTAATAGCAATTGCTGCATTACTAAGATACAATTAATGAGGACCATTTGGAAAATGAAAACTTAAAAATGTGGAATGATTCTAGTGTACAACACTTTCTGGATCTTTTCTAAATAAAGGGGTATTTCAAGTGGATATTATTTCTTCCAAAATCCCATTTTAAGAACATTCTAAATTTGCTTTTAAAAACAGACAAGCCTTTGGGCAAACAGCCCTTACTCAGGACTGGGAAACTAGACATTTGTAGACTGTAGCAAAATAAGTAGCAGCCTTCGCAGTTGTTTCATGCTGTCCTAGCTCCCATGAGTCACTGGTGACTGGACTGGAGAGAGCCACAGAAAGTCCAACAAAAACAAACAGTAGATTGTGATACCTACTTCTTTGTGAATGATGAGTACCTCTGTTCTATTCTATGGGATTTGGGGACTAGATAGATTAATATTGAGAATATTTTTGTTCTTCAGGAATGTCCCTCCCTTGCTAGGTCTCTTGTAGTTTTTTTCCCCAGTGGAGATGGTAGAATTTCCTATCCTTCCATTGTTGTTTTTTGTTATTGTCAAAACTGCTTTTCATGGGGTCAGTTTGTGACTATATTTGGTAGAACAATCTCTGAATCTTTTTAGTAACCATGTAACCAGTTACTGGAGAAGATTAATTATATGCTAGTCAGTTACACAGCTCCATATATATGGTGTTTAGAGTAATTGTATGCACAGTGAGCATCTATGATGAATTGCCTAGATTATTTCCCACAAAGAATCATTTAAAAACACATTGTTCATCTGCTGCCTTCAAACCTGTTTGCAAAGAATGCACACAAGTGGTTTAAGCTAGGTTTAGGAAAAAAGAATCTCCCTGTAGCCTATCAGGTTGGTATGGCCAACCCCAAAGTGATTTATCTATTGAACAATAGCCCATTATATCCTCAGCATATTCCACTCCTTTTCTAGAAAGCCGTGCAGAAAGAAGAGCATTTGAACGAATGTACAGACTGTTCCTATGTGGAAGAAACAAAGTGGTTTTTCATTTAAGATCTTTCATGCTCCCACAGGTTGTGAAGTAGAGGTCAAACAGTGGGCAGCATTTGGCACTACCTTACTAAAGTGACTAGACTTGCCTATTGGGTACTCTTCTCAATGAACTTAAGAACTCCTGATAAGACAGTTGCATGAACATTCCAAGATTATCAGAAGAATTGCCTGGTCTACCATAAAAAAGAAAAAAGTACAGGCAGAATATGGCATGCAGAAGCAGTTTTATAGCTCCTCCCATTGCAGCACATAAGTGACACAGTTACAGTTAACTTTGGATTATCAATCACTAGTTCCCAGCAAAATAGAGTAGATCTCATCATAGTACAGTTGTACTTTTGAGCTGCTTTCCTTTAGTGTGTCCACGCTCAGTGATGAGGCTGTCGGAACCAATATTGGACATGGAAATGGCAAACTACAGTGAAGTGTTAGATCCAACGTATACTTCATTGGAGTTTGAAACTATGCAGATTCTGTATAATGGCAATGGTGAGTTCTCATCTGCTTGGTAATACAAAATCAAGGAAGAAGTTAACAGAAAAAGTAATATTGAATAATACTGTAAGGTGTTAGATTTGTTATTAATGTGGAATTTGGTTGTTTTCAATGCTACAAATCTGTTCTTTTATACTTCATCACTAACTCTAAAGTAATAAATTTATAACTCTTCTACATTAAAGAAAATAAAATACCAGTTATGTGTAAGAAAGTGACTGACATTGTCATCAGTCAGTTAATCAAAGGAAATGGGTATGTTCAGGAATTGTTTTATTTACTATAGGACAAATGAATAACTAGTACTGATAGTTTTTGGCATGAATTTATATTTTGTATATAACGCTTAAAAAGAACAAAATTATCCAACGGTTTGTGAAATATGATTGGTTATGAAGAACATTATCTCTTTGTTTTTGATGTCATTTCCAATTGATGGACTGATGTTTTATTTATAAAATGTTAATCTGATCTTTCCAGATTGTGTACATGTAAATGAAAATGAGGTTATAATCACATTGACTCCTTGCAAGCTAATATTTAGCAGGGAGAAGTTCCTGGTATTTGTCTAATGTAACATTTTAACTCCAGAGAGAGGTAGCTAGTTGCATTAGCCTGAAGTTAGGTTGGAGTTGTTTATGCTGTGGTTTTATGAGAAACTCAACTAATGAATTGTAACTCAAATATGTAGCATCCTGTATTTAACTTGACCCAAACTGAATATTGTCCAACAGATATAAAATAAATGTCAGTCTTTGAAAGCGAATATTTTAATTAAAGACCATTAATTATAAGTTGAGAACTGTTAATACACTTTTCCTTGCCTTAGTCGTTTTTAGTAAATTATGAAAAAGCAGATCCACTCTTAATTTTTATTTTTAAAACTAGAACAAATATTTCATGATCTGTGGGAAGTTTCATTTGTATCTGTATCTTGTTCCCTATAACTTCTTTGTGAAAAATGCTCATACCGCATACCTCACAACATCCAATATAGTACTTATGCAGCCCTTTATAAGTGTGCCTTGAAACTTTTGGCTGAAATGCTGAAGTTATTTTGAAGCTAGGTTAAGTAACAGAAATATAATTTGGTCTTTGATTGCACTTAAGTGGAATTAAAGAACAAGAAAAAATTCTTCTTTAGCCATCTTAAATGAGTGCAAGTTTTAACAATAGTTTCTTCATGTTTGGTTCATTCTTTACTTTTTTAAAATATGTTTTAACAAGGATGATTTCCCTGGTACTTTTTAATTTTGGCTTAAAATTATTCCTTTACAAATCTGTTAATACTGTATGAAGGGCTGATGGAGGTCATGAGGGGATGGGGGTGGGGTTCTTCCTTGAAACACAGCTGGTTGAATTATTCATTATAAATGCTTAGTTAACAATTATTATTTGTTAAATGTGGTAGTTTTTTTTTTTTTCTGCTGGCAATTCAGTTATGAACTTCTGTTAAGTAACCGTTGGCTAATGTGTAAGTCCTTATGGCTAAGGCACTAGATTAGGACACGGAAAATGTGGGTTCATTTTGAAGTTCTGCTACCTATTCCTCTTCTGAACTTGAACAAATCTCTTAATTAGGGTTGGTAAAAGGGACTTAAACCACATTCAGGCAGAAAAAAAAAACACTTCAAAATCAGGTCAATATCTCTTTTATTTTAGAAGAAAACTGGGGAACAGGGAGAAAAAAGAGGTTTGACACTATTATAACATTTTGCATTGACTTTTTTTTTAAAGAAATGTTTCAGCTTTTTTTCATTTTGAAAGGACTTTTCATTAATTTATTTGATATTATTTTACTATATCATAATGCTAAATAAAAAAAAGACTAAAGAAAAATGTTTCAGTTTTGTCAAAACTAACCATTTCCATGAACCCCAAACATTAATTTTTTTTTTTTTCCAATTCAGGACAGAGCTGTATTTTCAAATATCTAAATTCATTTTAAAATGGAAATGACATCCTCTGCACAGCTTTACTTTTAATCTATGTGGGTACGTCTACATGTGCAACTAGTATGTCTAAATAAAGTCCAGCACAGTTTGCACTGGAATTTATTGCTCATGGGTGCACTGTTTGCATGTGCACCCAGGACCACTGCATGTTGAACTGGGGTGGACGGCCTGTCAGTCTAGGGCTGCTCTGACCCAGCTCAACTTGCTGCAGAGGGGTTGGCTGGGGCTAGCAGGTAGGCAACCCCTGCGTTGAAGCACCCTCATGCCATAGCCAGGCCCATCAGTGTCTACATGTGCGTTGCAGCTGAGTAAATAACTCTGCTGTAGGATAGTACTTGTGTCTGGCAGTACTATCCTATGGCGGAGTTAATTATTTGACTCTGTCTTAATAGCACCACACCTGTAGATGCTGACATTTTACTGTGGAGCTAATTAGATAACTCCGTAGTAAATGTCTCATGTAAACCCACCCAGTAAGTCTTAATTCCGTCTGTCAAACATGATTACTAATGCTCCCTTTCTTTCACTTTTTAATGTGTCTGTTTAGACTGTAAGTTGTTTTGGACAGGGTCTATGCTTTATTGTATGTACATGCAGCACCTTGACTATAGGACCTCAATCTCAGTGAACAAATAATATGTGTTAATGATGATAGTTTGCGTGAACAACTTTAGCTTATGGATTGCATGCCAATAATTCTGCGTCAGCCTTTCAGCAAACTTTACTTGCAAGAAAATATCATTAAAACAATGCTCACCATCCAGTTTTTCCATGTAATTCTATTGAAATTTTCTCTTTATGCTTTTGTCAAAAATAGTTTATATTCCTTGCAGAGAAGTGACCATAGTTGCTGAATGTTATAAAAAAAAATTTGTTTCATCAGCTAACCAGAAAAAATATTGTCGTGTCAATATCTGTCTTGCTTATTTGTTAGCACAAATATTTCACTGAATACACACAGTACAGTTAAGTATTTTTATACTTTAACTTTCAAGTACCTTCTTTAAATCTGAAAGAGTTTTTACACTTTCAAGTAACTGCTTCAAATCTGAAAGAGTTAAGACAAAAAGTTGTTATGAGTATGCTTTTATAAGTATTATATATTCTGCCAATCAATGATAAGCTTGAAAGTGCTCTTTAGAACCACATGCCATTATGCAGAGGGTGTCTTTGAATTGTCGCTAAATAATAAAAGCCAATTTAAAGACATAAGGCCAGTAAAATCACCATGTGAATGTAAATTTGTCCTGGTGTAGCAGTCATTTCACTGTTTAATCATAATTACATTTGTTGTGCTTGTCCTTCATCAGACAGTTCTACAGCAGAACCGCTCAACATGAACACTGCTGACAGTGGAGCCAGTGGGTTTTGTGCAATATGTGGAGACAGAGCAACTGGCAAACATTATGGTGCCTCCAGTTGTGATGGATGCAAGGGATTCTTCCGACGTAGTATACGGAAAAGTCATGTTTATACCTGCAGGTATTTTAAATGTTCAGCTTTAAAAATTTAGTTCATTAAACCAGTAGCAAAACAGTGCAAAAATAGCTTCCAGGCCTAATGTGCACAGTAAGATTTTCAGTCTTTGAACAATAAAGAGGATAAAACATAGTTGTTTATTAATGTTAATAAAGGAGAAAAACACATTCACTACTGACCACTCATGTCTGGAAAAAATACTTTAATACTTACCTTCCTCTCATGTGGAAGTTGCACTGAAGAAAGCCAACTTTAAGACAGTATCTTTTTACTACCCTCCATCATTTTCCACTATCTTTTACCAATTATATTTTGCTATATAGACTATATGTCATTCATCCTTAATAGCCTCAGGTTTGTTGTATCAAGACAGATCCTTGGCTTCTTTTTTGTTCTGAAAGACCTGTTGACATCATTGGAGTTAGCCTGACTTACAAGAATTAGAACAAGAATTTCTTTAAAAAAAAAAAAAAATCTGTATTTGTAATAAGCAGAATTTTGATGATTTCTTACTATATTTTTGATGAAGAGGAAATTTTTAAAAATTCTTATGACTCCTAGGCTTTAATTTAGAATTCATAAAATATGTATTTTAAAGAACTCCACACTGCTGGAAATGTTTTTCTGTTGTCCTTCAGTTCTACTGTGCTTTTTCTTTTTTGGATGCACCAAACTCTTACATGAACTAAAATGGAGACTCAAGGAGCCCCACCTTGATCACTGTCAGTCAAGTATGGAGTTGAGCACTTCTCTGGAGTGCTCAGGGAGTTTTTCCTCTCTGAGGTAGTGACAGAGGCAGACCCCCCAAAAAACTTCCTCCAACAAAGCATAATTTGTTTCACCCATCATTATGCCAAACAAAAATGAGGAAATAGACTTTAATCTTGTTTCCCCTTATATTCACCGTACGTTCCTTTGCATACTTTGGTAACTTCCTTTCAACTATCTCCAAGGTGGGCTGGGTAAATAAGACCACATTTTTCCATGTATGAGCATAAGGTGTGCTGAAAGACTTTCTTTCCTTGCTTGCCTAGGTTAGCATCCTAAGAATTTCAGTATACCCTTTGATCTGAGGTTCAGCCTTGTTAGAGTAAAACCACTACTTCAGGATTTGGGGCATGTGTAGATGAAATGGGGGCCCTAAATTGAAACAGTGGGTTTTAAAAAACATTGCTTCAATTTAGGGCTGATTAAACCCCCATGTCATGCACACACCCCGCTGACTTACCTGGCTCTCCAGTGGGGAGGGGAAGGAAGGGTGGACTGCTGGTGGGTGAAGTGGTCCCTGGGCTGCAGTGGTGGGGGCGGGGCTGGTGCTTCCCTCTGTGGCAGTGGCAGCCCCCTGCAGGCACCTGGCTCGGGCAGTCCAAGGGGGCACTGAAACTGTGGAGGGAAGCACCAGGCCCCCGTGCAGCTCAGGCAGGCTCCGGGGGGGAAAAAAAATCAGGCTCACCGCTTTTCTTGGGCGGAGCTGTTTTCCCAGGCTGCTGCCAGGCTGCCTGCAGGGCTTCCGGCAGAGCCCCTGAGCTGCACGGAGCCCAGTGTTTCACTCCACGGCTCTAGGGGCAGCAAACTAAAACTCCTCGAAGGCAATACACCACTGAGGCATGCAAACACTGACACCATTAAAGTGTCAGTACAAAAGCAAATGCAAAAGCATTTAACCCACTTTAAAGTGTTGTGCACACATGCCTCTTGTTTTGTCTACACACATTATTTATTATTTTCCAAATAGTAGCTTCCTCAATATAGATTGTGAAAGGGCTCCTGCTGTTCTTTATGATTGTCCCTTACTTTTTGCTGTTGTTTGAATTCCAGTGAATTTCCCCAGAACAGAACCCTTCGCTTGTGCTCTATGCTGGTTAATATCACATAGGTAAACTGAAGTGAATACGAGTATCTGAAAAAATGATACACATGGTTCCATCCGTTTCTACCTTTTCTCCTTACAAGATATTATTCCTGTCAAATGAATAGGTCAAAAATATCTTTCAGGGCTAAAATACAGAATAAAGGTTGGCGAAGGATGATAGTTGGACACATTGTTTTAAAAGCTTGAACAACTTTTTTTCACTTTTTTTAATCAAGACTTTGTCTTATTCATGTTCCAAAACATTCATCCCTTCTTGTTTTTGATAGATTCAGCCGACAGTGTGTTGTTGACAAGGACAAAAGGAATCAATGCAGATACTGCCGTTTAAAAAAGTGTTTTCGAGCAGGAATGAAAAAAGAAGGTAAAAGATTTGTTTAGTTCATATTACAACAAACACTTTTTCTAAATAAGGGTTAAAAAATTAGTACAAAACTAAATGAAACCCAGTTAGAAGTTTCCCATAGTACTACCATAATGGAGAATTGCTTTTGTTGTTATGTACTTTTTCTAATTTTCAAATTAGAACAACTCTGGGAAAATATAAATTCAGATCTGAGTTTTGAACCCATATATTCAGGAATGTTCATCTATGGTATTGTTTTTCTTCCTGTTATAGAGATACGAAGTTTGTATCTATACTTGTGTCTGAACTTATCTCTAGCAGTACTTTTAAGTCTCAAGCTATTGTCTCTTAAATTCATTTTAAATGTTGGAAGTATATCAGTGATGTTTTAAGTACAAGTATATATAAATAAAAAAAGAGTGCTGCCAGAGGCAGCATGTACCCTTATGTGAAGGCAGCTAGTTTTGAATTTGTTAGGGCAACAGCAAAATTTGCTATCTAAATTTTTGCAAGATATAATCATCTGAACACAAAGTTTATACCATCAATGGGCTTTTATCCTTAACAAGAAATAGGTGAAATATAAGAATTTAGTACAGATTTAAATTGCCCCATTTTGCCAGGAGGGAGGGAAGCCTGTATACTGCATGAAGTTTTACTGATTGGAAAAATATTTTGCTACAAATTGTCATTTTATTTTCAGGTCTCAAATTTGATTGGTTTTTATTATGTTGGTTCATAGAGCTGTTACTTAGGGATCTCTGTCTTGGATAATACAAGAATATAGAGGGCACAGTGACCCTATGTGGCAATATCTAAGGTCCATGGGTCTGCCATCAAAGCAAGAGAAGCAGACCACTGTAAAAAGACCACAATAGCAGAAAAATATGAGTGTCATGGTGGAGTCTGCCCCAGGGCCTATTGATGAAATGATCATTTTGTGGGGATGGAAGGGTATGTGGCATGGTTGGAATCCTCTAAATGTTTAAATGAGCAATAAAAAAACAGAGACTTTTTATGGTTCGTATGTCCTTAGCTTTACATTTTCTGTGAAGCTGTTTTGCTTCTGTTGTTGGCAATTAAGTTTGTTATAGTGAAATGGGTTTATAATACTTCTACATGTAGTTTTGTTAAAATAAGACTGATTTATTGTATATTTTTCTTACAGCTTTTCTTAAATAATGCTAGAAGTTGGGAGTATTTTTTTTTAAATACAGTCCTATGGTCATACATTGTTCTTAGCTACTTTCATGTAAATATGACAAATCTCCATCAAGTTCTATGGGTATAATGGAATAGAATTTAGTTCCTAGCATTTAGATCATTAAAATCAGTAAAGCACGAGATACCCCGTGGAATCCTGATGTGAAAAAAATGTGGTACTTACAATTTTTTTCAGGACACTCAAACATAATGAAACAAGTGGATGAAAAGTGCCAAACTTTTTGCCAAATGTATTGATTTTTGGTTTTTGGGGGGGGGGGGAGGGGGAGGGAAGAGGAGAATAGATTGGTCCCTATATTTATGGGCTAAGGAGTTAATGTATTAAGCCCTATGCATATGCGACAGTAATTTGAAATATTTTCCTGGATTATGAAAGTTCACTAACTTTTATATGTGACTATCAGAAAAGTGGTTTGCTTCAGCTTCTGGTTCAGTTCAACGCTGACAGTATTTTAATTTTTTTTTTTATATATATTTAGTACTTTAGTTGCCAAGATACTAAGTGAATGGGGTCTGTGTCTCCAGTTAAAAAATGGTCATATTTCTTGTTTCATCTCTACATGAACATTTATTACTTAGTGTTTATCACTGCACAACATTTCTTATTATGACCTTAATAAAAGGCCCATCAGTAAATGTCCTTGGCAAGGAAGTTAGTGCACCTCTAGAATAAGGTCTGTTCATTCTTCATATAAACTACAGGAAACTATGCAACGTATCGAGAGAATTTTTATTGAAGCTTTTGATGCTACTCCTAAACTTCTGTCAAGCAGACTGTTTCTCACAAAATAACTGACATATTGGAAATAAAGCTGCTTCTCTTAGAGATGATGAGATTCTTTGCACAATAAGGAAAGTTGTTGATCAGCACAATACTTTTTTTTCCCCTGTCTCCTTGGCTTAACCTTCGATGTGGTCTAGGTTTTAGGGACTGTGATTGATAGTTTTATTTATCCTGTTTATTCCTGAATTAAAAAGTAAACTCTGTTGTTTCATAAGTCATTTTCTGGTCTCATTAAGGGTTTCTTATTGTCTTTGCCACCCTCCCTGGATCTCAGAAGACAAAACTCATCTTCTTGGAACTTTTTTTTTTTTTAATTTTATTTATTTTTTGCTTATTTATTGTTATAAAAACTGGCTAGTAATTGCAAGTCCCTGAGGAGGAGCATAAGATTTCATTTTTACAATTACTTTACTTTTGGATTAAGTTCATTATTCATTCTCGTTTCAGTGTCTCTCATAGGAAAGGGTGAGCATGAGCACAGCTTTCAGAATTTCTGTGACTCGGACATCCTGTCAGTGATTGTGCTGAACTCTGACCTATTCAACAGGACTGGGACGTCTCTTTCTATCATTATCATAAAGCCTCATTAATTAAGGCTGGTGGAGTGGCAAGCCAAACAAATTACCAAATGTTGTCAAGCTTAAAGAAGAAAATGTGAGACGCTGCTGTAATAAAGATGGTCACAAACACGCTGATAACTCAGTGTCCCACAACAATTAGAAATGAATAATTTTAGTGACAAATATTATTACACAAATACATGTACAAATCTACTATCACCCTTTTCTTATGGCTCACAGAGGTGAAACTCCAAGGTCCTGCTCTTGATACATGTATTTATATAATAAACCTCTGAAATTATGTTCAGTGACATTAACTACAAGCAAATAAATTGGATGATTATTCTTTTCTAGCTGTACAAAATGAGCGGGACAGGATAAGTACGAGAAGAAGCACATTTGATGGCAGCAACAGTCCCTCTATTAACACATTGTCACAGGCTGAGGTGCTTTCCCGTCAGGTACAGCAATCCACAACAACGTTTTTGAACATAACTTCTTGATTTTTTCCATAATTATTTATCATAGCTAAATATTTTCTTTATTTATTGTGCAAAATATAGTGATAGAGGCTATCCAGGTATCCTGTTAGCTTCTCCTTCCTAATGTAAGAATGTAAATATTGCATACTTATATTTTCTCATAGCAAAGTCAATGAGATGGTCACTTGAGAAAATCTACTTGCATTTTGTACATTATGTCCTAAACCTCTCTTTAGTAACATTTTATGATCTTTGACTTTCAAATTAAATACTGTTTTAAACATTTGGGGACATCAATCTATTCCTTGAGACTACATTTTTAATTAAACAGATATCCAGTATAATTACATTTCAATTGGATTTGGGTATCTAATTCCCTTGGATTCTTTTGGCAACTCTACCTTTAATTATTTGGATTGTATACACGGGGAAATTGTCGTCTCACACAGTGTTTATGAACGCTCTTTAATCTGAACCAAAATCCCTCCCCACCTTTTATTCCAATCAATTGTTGAGTGGAATAGTTTCCAGTACTTTCCTGGAACTCCAATAAATCACAGCCATTGATTCTACATTTTCTTACTGCTTAGTAATTTGCTCAGAATTTAACTGCCACCATCTCTATTTTATAATTTCATCCTGACTGATTAATACTAAGCTATATGTCCACAAATATTTTGTAATCTTGTCCCTTACCAGCATCTTCCCTAAGAAACTGCTGTCTCTGAGAGACTTCCATAGCCATAATGCTCCTTTGATCCATCTTTGTTCCTCACTTGAATTAGAGAATGAAATTAGCAGTTCAGAACTAGGCCAGTACTAATGAGCCAGTTGTAGAAGCCAGAAAAAAGCTCTCCAAAGCTTTTTGCATTCTCCTATTAAATTCTAGAATGGTAGGATATTAAGGGTGTTTTATCTAAGCCTTGTACTTTTTCTCTTTGTTATTGACAGTAACAAGTCAAGTAAACACAGTCTTGTGCTCAGAAGCTATATGATAATGGGCATATTAAAAATGAGTAGAATAAGCAAGCAAGATGCATATTCAAGGAAAAATCACCACTCATTCTTTGTTGATTATCTGAACAACAGATAAGCCTGAACTGACTATGTATTTTTCCCTAGTTTGAGGAAACATTCTCATCTTGGTCTAAGCCACACAATGCTGCTGCTTTTATTTCCATAATGTCCTAAACAAAGGCCCTAAAACCAAACAAATCTGCACTCTGGAAAATTTGGATCCATACTTTGGAGATTCTGTTCATCTCTGTGACAGACTTATAGTGATAACCTAATTAATGACTAACTTTATCTTTGAGCTCTGACTTTTGGCTGCCATTCCAGGCATCTTGATATTTGAAAATGTTTGTATATTCAAGATTGATGCAGAAAGTTCCCTGGCCCATGCAGGAGGTCAGGCTGAGCCAAGAAGTTATGCAGACAGTCAGATTAGATGATCATGATGGTCCCTTTTGACAATTAAATCCATGGCTATCTTCACTTTCAGAACAATGCTTGGAATTTATTGATAGTACACTTCTGTATATTTGTATCCATCTAATAATTGCTAATGGGCATGAACAGTTGTAAGACTGGTTTCTTAGACAGCTTTGTGCTAAATATCCCAGTGATATTGCTTTCTTTCACCAACAGGTGTTTCCCATCACAAATTATACCTTCCAAAGATGAAATATAAATATCAAACAATAAGATTAAAATATTTCAGTAACATCCAGATGCCCTTAGATGGATCAGCCCCCACTGTTTCAAGTATATATGATAATATAGTCTCTGCCCCACAGAGCTAAAATGAAGAGTAACAATCCCAAAATACTAAATATTGTTCTCTGATCTTCAGTTAAACATGTTAATATATCATTATATTGTTATTCTGGCCCTCCTGGAAGAGGGTAATGTAGAGATTGAAGGGAAGGAAAAACAATGAAGAAACCACAGAGATAGTGTCTTCATTGTTATTTCTTTCTTTTATATATAAAATAAAAGATTTCTCCCTAAAATTCCTGTCTACATTGAGTTCAAAAGAGCTTGCTGTTCATTGCTTCAGTTCAACAAAAACACTTCTGCATCAGCTGTGCAGGGTTAATGCTACATAACTGGGGAAGAACTGGCCATGGTCTGTTAGGAGTGAGGCTAAGAATCATCAGTCTTTAGGGATACAGTGCAAAAAGATAATACTCATTCATTCAGCGTGATTTACCACCTCTTCTTTATGGTACCCTAAAGGTTAGAGGGGTTGGGACAGTAGGCAGGGGTCAATAGGAAGGCTAGGGAAGCACAGCTACGGGGAGAGGTTTAATCTATGAAAATTCAGTGATTCATCTATTTTAAATCTAGAACATGTTTTGTCACCCAGACTGGGTACAGACATTACACACAAACTAGTATAAGTGATCAGAAACCAGTCTAAACCGGGAGGAGGGGGGATAGGGAGGTAATGTGGAGGGCTTCACCCCATCCCCTCCAACTATGCTAGCTTGGAGGGGGGCAGGGCAGGGCAGAGGCCTCACCCCTCCCTTGTTCCCTCCTCCACCAGTGGCAGCTGCCAAGGAGTGTGGCACAGATGTGGCAGTCCAAAATAAACAAGTTTAAATTTTATAAACCTATTTAATTTAATAAGGATTAAAACCTGTGGTGTGTACAGGCACCCCTGTTGGTTACCAGTCATTTTCAATGACATTTTATTCCAGGATACTGACTTACATAGAATCAGTGAATGTCAGCTTAAAAACTCGATCCCTGCATGTCGTCCCAAGTCATGATTTCACTGTGAGTCTCTATATAGTTGCAGTGTTAGGTTCAGGATTATGTAGGCATGAAGATATTTGGTAGCCAGCATAATGCAGCTCTAAGAAGCAGAACTTCTCTAACATGGCATGCACAGAGAAACACATTAAGATAACTGCACTGCTTCTAGTTTGAGATATAGCACATGAAGGATGGATATGGTGTGTTTCTTGGCCTCTGTGTATGTTTTTATAATAAATACATGGATCTTAGTGAAAAGTGTTTCCTAGTTTCTGCATAGTTTTGTCTTCATTTGCTTTTATTGTGACAAGCCTAGTATAGTTTTGGGTTTTTTTAAAGAAATTGTTGAGGATTTCAGGATTCACCTCACCAGTCATCCAAGAATGCTCCAGTTTTAGTGCCAGAAAGATACTTCTTTCTCCATATTTCACAGAATGCTGTGAACTGATGGTAGCCATATGCAGAGTTGGTACACTTTCTCTGAAACATCCATATTGGTTCTTTACTTCAAAGTTTTCTCTTTAGACATTTAAACCTGTTTTATCTTTTTGAGTTAAACATATATATCTTTTCACTGAATCTTCATACTTTTGGTAGATCTTTCTGAGTGCCTATAACTTTATTATATATTCCTTTGAGCTTTTTCTTTGTAAAACGAGATGAAGGTCTACTGCATTCAATGCAAGAATAAATAAATAAGTACAAATGAAACAAACCAAGAATAATAAGGACACTAGTATCTTAAAGACAGTTATCGCTTAGAAGTAGGAGCTCCTGTAATGTTTAATAAGCATGATTCTTATTGTAATAAAGTACAATGCTAAAATAGTAACAATGGAAGATTAAATGTTATAATTTATGTGCAAGATGATGGTCTCTGTTTTATCAAAAAATCAATGACGTGTATGATTACTTCTATATATTTTGTTTAAATTTAAATGTACTGTGAATCAGTGGAAACATATGACATAATAGCATGATATATTTTTTATATCTTTTTTCTCAATATGACCAGATCTCTGTCTCAAATACTGGTGCTAATACTGACATAAGTGTAAAGAAAATTGCCACTATTGGTGATGTCTGTGAATCTATGAAGCAGCAGCTTTTAGTCCTTGTGGAGTGGGCTAAATATATCCCAGCCTTCTGTGAACTACAACTGGATGATCAGGTATATAAATATATATACATTTCTATATAAAACAATTAGAGTAACTTGGTTATTTTTCAGTTTTTCATTCAAGTAGAAATGCTGTGTGGTAATTCCTATCTGGTCTGGCTCATCAGTTCTGGGTGCTGGACCCCTGTTTTGAAGCAGCTCTTCAGATACCCCACAAAAACTACCAGAAGTTGAAGTACATTTTGTATGTTAGGGCGATGACAGAAATGATATCTGTCATATGGTTGGTCCATTGAAAGTACTCTACAGCCATACCCTAACAGAAGAGCATGGCTGCAGAATGCTTTAAAAGTGCCCAATTGCATGATAAACTAACCCTCATTACATGAGGGTTCCGAGGAAGGAGCTCCAAAGCAGAGAACCTTCATTAACTTCTGTCTGATCAGGCATCAGCTCAGTCCCTGCCCTGCCCCTGCGAGGGGGAATGGAGCTCTGGGCTGGGATTTGCTCAGCTTGTGATGATGGGGGACAAGGGAATGGGAGCTCCAGTCCATGCTCCCCCTCCAGTGCAGGTTTGGAAATCCCAGGCTGGAGCTCTGTTCCCTCTCTTATCCCCCTCCCATTATGCAGAGAGCACCAGAGCTAGGAAGGGCAGGGGGTGGGGGGTGGGGGGTGGGCAGGGGACAGAGGCTGCAGGCATGCTGCTCTTCCTGGATCAGCTCCAAAGTGGAGCGCAGTCCTGCCCCCCTCCCCGCACCAAACCAATAGTGAACGTCCGTTGAGTTGGGGGGGGCGGGGAGGGGTTGCTGTAGATCATGGCATTTTTCATGAAGTGCCATGAGTTACAGCAGGGAGCTACATATCTGTCAGTGCCCTTAGAGAAAAGGGTAAAAATCTTCTCACTGGAAATTTCAAAAGACCAGCCCTTCTCATAGAATGTTGCTATTTTCATCTTCACCAGAAATTCCAAAGGCATGCAAATAAAAAAAATAATGATTTTAAAAAACATCATTCAAATGTTTGCAAACCTCGATGGACATTTGGTTCATGTTCAACTTCAGCTGCTTGTAAAGTATGAGACAGCGTGCTTTTTAATTTGAAATAGCTACCCCATGCTTGCAAGATATATATGCCATCAGAGTCTTTAGCTGCAATCAAACATACTGATGCCAATCCACAGCAAATAATTTGCCACAGAATGCAATATATTAGGAGATTGGAAATAGCATTTTTAGCATTGGAAATGATCTTGTGAAATTTATCTTAATCTGAGTCAAAGATTTATTCTAAGCTTGTATAAAGTGCACACATTCTCCCCATGGATGTAATATATCATCACTTTTTGATAAGCCAGATACCCACTGACTGGAGAATGAGAACCCTAAAGTGAATTCAGAAACTGTATCTTCATGTTCTTTTAGGTAGTACTGTAATGAAGCAAGTGATTGGGAGGTTAGCTTACTGCTAGGAAGACAGCAGGGCAGAGTGGCACCATATGGATTCACTCCTGACTTCAGAGAAGCATGAGTTTCCTCAGACACTATGAAATATGAACTAGAGTCTGAAAAGGTATAACCTACAAAAGTTTATGCTTCTCTGAATGAGTTAGTCTCTAAAGTTCCACCCTGTCCTGCCTTCTGCCTGACTTCAGACTAATATGACTAACCACATCTTTTGCTAAGAATCTCCTGATTTTCATCTTTGGAGCTAGGTACAGACATTCTCAAAGCCCAAGGTGGAATCAGTCTCAGTTAAGTGATTTTTTGTAAACAGCGTAGGTTCGATCGGTAACTAACAGAACACACACTTGCCTTTTGTGGGGGCACACATCTTAGATCAGGTTCTGCCATTTTTAAACCAATCTATGTGTGCTGAACTTCTGTTCTGTTATGGGTATAGACCTATTTCTGATCACTTGGTAATTTCTGTACCTGGCCTTGAAATGTGCTTCAACTCTGACAATGACTGTAAAAATGGCTTGGTAGAATTCCAATTTGCTGTGTTTACAGCATCAAACATTTCAAGTTTGCAATGAAAAGGATGACGAGAATATTACATCAGTGCTACAATTTCAGCTTTGGGTCAGAGAGTCAATCTTGGATCATTCCTCTTCGTCTTCTCCAGTAATACCAATGCTTCAGGACAAAGAAGACCCTTTCAATGATGATCTCAGTAATTCTCATGTAAATCTAGAGTAGATGATGGATTTTCACACAGGTAAAAGACTTGAATAAAGAATTATGTTAGAGAAGAAAGAATGGAATCCAGATTGGCCTTTTAGTTGGGTTGATTGGTGCAGGGGCAGGAAACGAAAAAATAAGTAATATGACTTGCTTTTATGGCTTAGGCTGGCATGAAGGAACTGGAAAAAGACCAGATTGCTGACTAAGAATCTGCTCTTTTCAGAGTAAAAGTCCACCTTGGAACAGATCTTTACAAAATTGAACCTACATTTAAAACCACAGAAATATTTCTCAAACTCTAAAACTACCTCAGAAAACCTGATCCTTTCTCAGGTGCTTCTGTATATATGATAAACCTTGGCTGCATTTAGTTATCATTTATGCTGCAAAGGTTTGTGCAACTCTTTCTGACCTCAGAATCAACTGGGTTTACAAACAACAAAGAAAACAAAAGATGTGTTAGGTCTGTTACAGCTGAGATTCTGAAAGTTTCGTAATTTGACTTTTGTTTCTTCAGCCAGCTTTGAACATCTCACCCTAAAATTACAAAAGGGAAAAAATGCATTTGCATAATGGAAAAAAATCCATAAGAAAATAGATCTTTCTGCCAAGCTTCTAGGTCATTGTAAACAATGGAATGTAAATAGAAAATGTAAAATGTTAAACTAATGAGCATTTTTTAACTGCCTTCCTGGTATGAATCAGGTTTCTTCTTTATTGACTATAAGAAAGATACTTTGTTTTATAAGTTTTGCCAGGATTTCATTATCCATATACCACAGCAAAATTAGCCTGTTTGACTGCAATACTAAACGGTTCTCTGTTATTCTTACAGGCATTCTATTTTTAGTGTTGTGCATGGTGTTTCTTAGTTGTTTGCTTATTAAGAGTTAGCAGTTGTAACAAAACTGTTTTCTGGTTGAATTGCCCATTTACTTCCTGTTCTCTAAAAGCTAAAATGAGAGGCCTTGGAGCTAGTGAAATTGCCTCAATAGAAGGTAGATCCATGGTGCTTTTATACTTTGGAGGGGTAAGGCAGCTCAAGTATCTTTGGGATAACTGATTCAGGCTGACAAAATGCAATAGTGTATGGTAATATTTGCCATAATAAAGCGTGCTAACCTTATTACTACTACCTTTGGTATAGACTTAAAATTCAAGAGTTAACTTATATGTAAAGGAAAGGGAGATTATGAAACTGAGGTTTTATCTTGTATTCAGTGATAAACTTTTTGCAAAATCATATACCATGTTCAAATCTAGTTTATATACATTGCTTAGTAATAAACGTTACATGTTTGAACAAAATTATAGTGAAGAACTATGATAATGTTATTAAAAGTGAAAATAAATGTATTTTAAATTGTAACTGGGATAGTCTATTGACTATGATGCATTTTTCATTTTAGCATTAATTAATTTTTCTGCTGATTCTTTTATTTATTTATCTTTTTTAAAGGTTGCCTTACTAAGAGCGCATGCTGGGGAACACCTGTTGCTTGGAGCAGCAAAACGGTCCATGATGTACAAAGATATTTTACTTTTAGGTAAATATGTTTTTTAAAATTAAGAATACTATGTTATGCTGCATATAGGCTTGGCAGAATTCAATTTTTATTTTTTAATAATCTTGATGGGTAAAATGAATGTTTGTTTTTTAAACATTTTGTCGCAGGGCACCTCGGTACCCCTGCTCCTAGAGTGGAGAAACTGCCAGGGAGTGAGTGAGCGCGCCCTGGCCTGACATAACGAGCCCAGCTGAGGCTGGCTCAGGTAATGAGCGCAGCTGCGGGTTGCCGGAGCAACCAAGCGGAGCCAGCTGCCTGTAGGGGGCAGGGCCTGGCCCTTATAAAGCCCAGGGCCGAAGCCAGGCTGGCAGTTCTCTGCCAGCAGCTGGAGAGGCAGGAGCTCCCTTGGCTGAGATATGGGAAGGAGCCTAAGTCGCAAGTACAGCTCATGATAGCCCTGGAGGCTTGAGCTATGATGATGAGTTATGGCCATGCGTCTTGCATTTGTGTTACAGCCTAGGGGCTTGTGGTTTTGCTTTGTGTTTGTGTTATTACACCCGGAGGCTTGGGTGAGGCTGTAGGGGTTGGAGGAAGCCTCAATCACAGGGACCCCAGAGAGTGTGGGGTGCCCTAGCGCCAGGAGGGCGCATTATTGTTCATAGCGCCAGGGAAGGCGCAGCTTGCACGCCAGTGTATGAGCAGCTGGCGGTGAGGAGCGTGGCCAGTGGGTCGCGGGCGCAACCCGTAGGTTGCAGATGGGGACCTAGACCCCGGATTGCATGTGGGGGAACATAGACCCCGAAGGCGCAGCTCGCACGCCACTGCGTGAGCAGCTGGCAGCGAGGAGCGCGGCCAGTGGGTTGCGGGCGCAACCCGTAGGTTGCGGATGGGGACCGAGACCCCAGATTGCGTGCGGGGGAACATAGGCCCCCGGCCCCAGGAAAGGGGCGGTATTACTGAGTAGCCCTGTGTGGGCACGGCGAGCCCCGGAGAGGGGGAATGCCATTGTGTATTATTGAGTAGCCCCGTGTGGGCGTGGTGAGCCCCAGAGAGGGGGAACGCCATCGTGTTTTATTGAGTAACCCAGTGTGGGCGCACGGGCATAGCGAGCCCGGCCGCAGGCTAGTGCGGCAATACCCTTCAGACCAAGGCAGGGCGCTGCGGTTGCCCCTGAGAAGACAGGGAGTAGCAGCGCGGGGAGCTAGAGTCAGGGAGGGTATCCGTGCGGTTGGCCCATAAGACCGGAGGCCCGCTAGAGAGTCCCGGAGCGGAACCACACCGGCAGGGGAGGCCCAGAGTGGGCCAGATGAGAGTCCCAGCAAGAGGCTGGGCATGAGAGGGAGCCCAGGGTGGGCCACAGTAGAGAGACAGACCAGACAACGTCCTTTACATCTGCGAGGCTTGGGGCGTGGTATCAGGGGAGGTAGGAGCCACGCATAGCCCATAAGGCTAGGGCGCTTGGGTAGCGCCCATTGTACGGGGAGACCCACGAGGGGTCCAGGAGCTGACAGGCCCAAGGAAACACAAGGCAGCCTCCCTATTACATATTACATCAAGACGTGGCGGAAGAGAATGGAGGATGCCCTTGGGCCGAAGTAGCGCGGTGAGAGGGCCTCAAGGAGATCACGGCCCTCCGCGAGTACCCCGCCGTGACACATTTATTTTGATTTTTATCAATTTAAATGTTCAGGATTGCATGAAATTAAAAGTGTGGGGGCAGACCATTTAGTAATAATAATAGTATACTGTTAAAAGCTTTATAAAATCACATGTCAAAATATTAAAAGTAAATTTTCATAAATCAATAAAGCATACCTACTTCAAATCATTCTGTTTATTTGGTAGCACATTCATAGCAGGCTGGAGCCTTCACTCTCACAGAGGAGAGTCCGGGGGCAGGAGCCAGGGTAGGGGCTGCAGCCTGAGGCTGCTGGTGGCGCTCATTCCAGGAAGAGAATTATCAGGGGACTCCTGGCTGTCAAGTGCCACTGAACGCCCTATATCCTGCACTGTGTGGGAGACAGTGGCTGCTCAGCCCAGATGAGGGGCAGTCTAGCCCCTTGACAGCCACATTCCACTACTCTTTCAGGCAGTGCAGGGGCAGCAGGTGAGCCCCAGGGGCACCCCCATTGGATCAGGTCAGGCTCCATGGGAGTTTGGTGTCTTCGTCTTCCCCCAAGCACACAGGAGCCAGGTCAGGCCAGGCTTGGTGGGAGGTTGGTGCTGATCGACATCTGGGACCTGGGAAGAGTGAGCAGCCAAAAGCACCAGGTTCCTAGGTGCCAACAGCCATGCCCCTTGACAGCAGGCCCCCATAGCAATGTCCCTGCTTCCATACTCTGTCACCAGCAGCTGGCATCCAACCAACCCTCAATGCCAGCACTGCCCTCCCAGCATGGCCCCAGCTCCTGTGCGGGCAGTACAGCCAGGGCTCCCCCAACCCTGCCTGCAACAACTGCTGTGTGTATGTGTGTGGGTGCGTGCGCGCATAAGTGCAGTGTCTCCTGTCCCAGATTTCCTTACCCTATTCCAGAATTTTTCTTTCCCTTATGTTTCTTTTCTATACTTTTCTATTATTACTTATGGAAATAGGTTTTTGTCAGTCTGTGAATATGAGGTGAAATTGACATTTCTCTATGTTTAGCAATAAAAGTAGAATCCTGCCAAGCCTAACGATATGTTACTTATTTTACTAACTACTAGGGAATCAGCCTCCCAATAAGCAGCACGCTCAATTAACCTGGGAAACTGCCATAGCATAATCAGCATGATTCATGTCAGTGACTCCAAACAATTTTCAGTGACAAACTTATATTGCCATGTGCCATGCTGTATGTAAAGCATGAGCAAATTACTCTACTGCAAATTAAATTTACTGCTGTCCTATTGGCAGCAGAAACCTGAGCATGCTTAGTACTTTCAAGTGCCCTTCTTACTCTAGTAAAATGTGTGCCACAATTGTCCCATGTCACGACACACTAGCAAGTTTTATCTAGGTTAGTAATCTACATGGTACTTGATAATCTTTTCAAAATCTTTCTAGATGTCCCCAGAAAGCATCTTCATGTGGGCCAGGGTGTAGAAAAGAGCAGGTCTAGGGCAGTGATTCTCAGCCTTTTAAAACTTGAAGCACCCCTAGATAGACCCCTAAAAAATGCCAGTGGTTAGGGTATTGCAACCGGTTCACCCCATTTAATACCTGTGTACCTTATGGGGCTAGAATCTATTCTACCGAGAGAGTACCTAATAAATGGAACAGAATCTGGCTCAGTGCGTGTACATAAAGCCCTACTACTTCCTTTATTACTCTACTTGGAAGGTGTCCCAGAAATGGCTTCTTTGTATAAAATGAGAAAAAGAATAATTTTAAAATGCAAGTTATAGGAATATCTGAAAAAATTAAGCCAAGAAAATTCACTATTATGTGTTTAAAGGAATGTGTACTGATTAGTATCCTTTATCAATACAGTGAAGTATTGGATAGTACCACTTTTCATACAAAAGTAAGCATTTATTTCTCTCTAGACATTTGCTCACATTAACTTCAGCAGGACCAGGATTTAACCAATTTATATTTTTCTTATTAGTATCATCCATAGTGATTGGGATGCTTGAAATACATAAGGCTATCTACCAGAAATAGGAGTCCATAAAGCTATTACTTGCTGTATCTTTTCTAAATAAAATAAACTAGAAGCAAAATAATTTAATATTTCAGTGAATTATAATAATTCCAGTGACCACATTTCAAAGTGGCCTTTTCTGGCTTTTAAAGCTGTGCATACAGTTTTCCAGAAGATTTATTGCTTCTACTGGATCAAATATGCCAAGATAGACTTGTGCATCCAATTAGATAGAAGGCTAATTGGAAGACAAACAAATTTGTGCATATAATATAGGCTTTGATCCCACAGTCACTTATACTATTTAGTAAATGTATGTATAATGAAGTATTCACCTTCATAAAAGCTTACAGGATCAGGCTTGTATTTTGCACATATATATTTAAATGTAGTTTTGTTGAGAGAATTTCTGCTATAAAAAATTCAAAGTGCAATCATTTGATAATCTAAAATGTAAAAGCTGATTTTGAAAATTTGTTCCATATAGCTCTTTACATTGAAAACTTTATGTAATATCAATTTATAAATCAGTATATTTCTTTTCAAGGTAACAATTATATAATCCATCGCAACAGTTCCGAAGTAGAAATCAGCCGAGTGGCAAACCGGATTTTAGATGAACTAGTCCGGCCATTCCAGGAAATCCAGATAGACGACAATGAGTATGCGTGCTTGAAAGCAATTGTGTTTTTTGATCCAGGTACAGTTTCCAGAAAGTCTTTCAAAATAATTGTTCCAATACTGATACTGAAATTCATCGTGATGATGTAACATTTATTTGCATATTATATGTATCTGAACAAAAAATGGCCATTCCATGAATCTGCTTTACCCTGAAGTATTTTCTTTTCAAGATGCAAAGGGACTCAACAATCCATTAAAGATTAAGAACATGCGATTCCAAGTCCAGATAAGTTTAGAGGATTACATTAATGATCGTCAGTATGACTCCAGGGGAAGGTTTGGAGAACTTTTGCTTCTGTTACCTACACTCCAGAGTATCACCTGGCAAATGATTGAGCAAATACAGTTGGTCAAACTATTTGGAGTGGTTAAAATTGACAGTTTGCTTCAGGAAATGTTACTAGGCGGTGAGCATATCACTATCATCATATTATATTCCATATGATATTCATATGTTAAACACTTTGGGTGGGAGGGGGAACCCATGAGATTGCTCAGGCTTAGTGGGAATGAATAAAGATTAGCTGAAGTCACTTAGGCTCACTAGTCATGGTCTTACAGTTTCAAGGTGCACTGTGTCCTCAGGCATACCTGTCTGCCTGAGTATATCTAGGAACAGATAAGCGAATCATTACAAGCTTAATGAAATCCACTGTTAATACAACCCAAACAATGAACACAAACATGGTACTTAATATGGATGAAGTCTTGCTAAATTGTTTAATGAATACCCCAAAACAACCATTCAAATTAGCAATCAAAAGAATATTTACCTGACGGAACTGTAATTATCACAGTGTAGATTACACACTGTAAGTAGCAACGTCTTCATCACTTGAGCTAATATATGTTCATATTATTTTTGCAGGCATTTCTAATGATGCTAGTCATATTCATCATCCAATGCATCCTCATTTGGCCCAAGATCCATTAACTGGCCAAACTATCCTCATAAGTCCGATGTCCGCCCCTGTACATACGGAACAGATCTGTAAGTAGTTGCAATTTAGTTTTTTATCATAAAAATGTCACTGTCAAGTTGAAGCAACTGCCAAATTCACTAAAATGGTAGCCTATTGATGCTAGTGTTCATTTCTTTCATCATAATTCCTGGCATATAAATAATCATACATTAAAAATACCTATAGGCTAAGTACAGACAGTCAAAAAGCCTGAGGCTGAATTGATTCAATCTTTGCAGGTTAGTCTAAAATGCAAAGATTGAACTGATTAACAAGTGAACAGACATTCACTTTTGATTCTGGAAATGTAGCCACATGCCTGCAGTGGCCCAGGCCAGAAGCCAGGAGGTGCTAGAGCATGGCTCCCTGCTTGGCTGGGGCAGACAGCTTTGGTCAAGGTTAAACCACCAACCCCGAGAGAGGAGGCTTGCAGGAGAGGTGCAAAGCATTTTGTGATGCTGGGAGATTATGAGTTAACTTGGATCTGGAGTGGTCTGGGACAGAAGTTCAGTACATTGATTTAACCTAAGTCAGTTAAGTTTGATACTTAGGGACCTACCAATTTAGCAGATTTCACAGATTCTGCAAAATCTAGCATTGCCTGTGATATCCAGGCAATGCTGCAAAATCCACAGAATTCATGGTGGGGGCGGAAATAAAATAAAATTCTTGCGGATGGGGGAGAAGAAGAACAGTGCTGCCTGCTCTAAGGCATTGTGTGGGGGGGCTTCTGTGCTCTACTTTTGAAATGGCTGCCTAGGCAGCCCCTGTGAATTACATAGGTTCCTACTGAAAGTACATCCATCCAGGTTTATCTTAAATGGGTTTTCACTATTTTGAAAGTCATTTATGTGCACTGAACTTCTGTTGTGTTACAGATTTGAACCACTTTCCAATCACTTATACCATGTAATATCTCTCCTTAACCCTGTTGTGTTATAGATTTGAGCCACTGTCTGATCAATTATATCAGTTTATATTATATTTAATTTCTGTCCTTAGCCATAGGAACAAGATACTAAGCAATATAATTGGTTTGGTTTTAGCATAAAACACTTAACACTTTTTAATATTATCATGGGTGACGTGTTGATTTAAAAAAAATGAATATGTACCTCATGAGACTAATGCAGGAATTTACTTTTGTAGGCTACAGCAGTATGTGCATCCTGAATATGTATATAGATCAAACAAGATTATAATATATAATTTCCCTTTAATTCTTTTTTAGCAACTCCAGAAACTCCATTGCCATCCCCTCCACAGGGCTCTGGACAAGAATACAAAATGTCTACAAATCAGGCTACAGTCATTGCACATCAATCTATTTTGAAACAAAAGCCATTGTGATAATGTTTCTTTTTTTTTCTTTTATATGCACTGTATAAATTGTTAGGACACCTGAACACTGGAAATCTCAGGATAATAAATTATATCTTGTTCTGTTTTAAAACTTAGAAAGCAAAGCACACTATGCAGATTATACTGGTGTGTGTGTGTGTGTGTGTGTGTGTGTAGACACACACACACACACACACACACATATATTTGGTTAACATTTTTTGATCATTTAATTGAACAGGTTCATTTTTTATTTTACATTTGTAGTTGTCATCTGTTATTTTAGATATGTACATACTTTCTTCATTGAGATGTGACTCTGATTTGTGCTTATTTAGCTATGAATGGTAGACCTGAAAGTGTGGGTTAAGAAAACAATAGCCAAGATTCCATAACAAATATCAGAGTAGGATTTTAAACAGAATATATGAATTAAATGTAAAGTGAAAGTATTTAATGGAAGCAAGTCCTGGTTTATTAAAAACTTCTAAAGTGGGGAAATCATGCCCCTGATAAACATCGTCAACATAAGAATTAAATTTGTTGAATAACATTTCATAAATGTTATTCAACATAAATTTGTTGTCATGTTTACCTAGCAGTTTGGATGGACATGATAAAAATGAGAAGGCCAACAACATAAAGAAATGAGCAAAAAGCCCCAAACAAGCAACCATGAAATGTGGGTTTGTGAACCTTATTTTATTCTGCACGTGCACTATGTGTATGTAACTTATTGGTTAGTATGTGAATTGTCGGTCTGTGATCCACAGAGGACATGGTCTATAGTCTATAACTAAAGTGGTTGGGTTAGTACAAGCTGTAGCAGACCATGTTTTTACTTTTGTTAGTTCCCAGTTAAAACCGTGGCATTTTGCCTAAGATAGTGGCCATTGAGCAAGTATGCAGTTGGGTATTCATCCAGAACTGGAATGTCAGTGAGCTTCTATCACTTGTGATGAGTCCCCACTTCTGTGAAGGCCGTCACCTTGAGTAACACAACAGAAACTGAACTCAGGGCCTCTAAAGCTATCAGCAGGAACTGCTGTAGCTTAAGCTAAAGAGGTAAACTTCTATGGCTAGGTCCTGTAACAATGGACAGTCCTCCATAGCTGAACACAGAGGGGGATCTGTAACATACTGACCAGTGGTTACATTTGCACACAGTTAGTATTTAATGTGACACTGTATTCACCGGGATTTAAAGAGACTGTATTTTGCTGCACTGTCATTCAGGAAATGACATCACAAAAATACCACTTTGCACCGTCTGGTTATTCCTAATAGCAGTGATAATTCTTTTTCTATTTAATGGAAACTTTCTTTCATAAACAGTTAACTAGAAATTGAAAATGCAAAGAACTAAATAATATGGGTTGTTAGATTATTTTAATTAAATTGCACATTAGAGTCAGATATATGGTATGCTCTGGCTTTAGGTGCCTTAATTTATTGTAGCATCAGAAAACTCTGCCACCACCATGGTGCCACTAACTTGATGGATAGTAAAATAGTACATACCCATCCTTAAAAACTCACAGTTCCTTTTGTGCAGACAGCCACAAAATAATATAACGTAGGAAAAATTAAGTGTTGATTTGAAAATGTCTAAGGTTTTAATGAGTTCACCCAGCACCAAGCAAAATATATGATACTTTATGGTATTTGTAGTTATTTTATAAACTGCAAGCCTTTAAAAAATATTTTTTCTCTGTCTACTCTTTATTTTTAAGAAAAAGCATATAGTAAATTGCTTTATGGAACAGTAACAACTCCTTGTTCTCTTTTTGGTGTGTATTCTTCACTTTTTGTTAGCAGAATAATAAATTACTAACAGTGGCCTTGCATATATTTCTGTTAAAGTTGAGAAATTCAATGTTAATGTCAGTGGAACAGGACTGTTTGCTTTGCATGCATAGAGACTGAGTCTTTTATGAAAAAAATTAGAACCTGTTCCTGATCGGTATTGACCCATGTAACTCCCATTTAAGTGATTGTACTTATTCCTGAAGCCAAGGCGTCCAATAGCAAAGCTCCAAGCACTTCTATAGGAATAAGATCTGGTCTACTGTTTTAAGGCTCAGCATATTTCACAACTGAAATCTCACCCTGTTTTGGTTAGTTCTGCAGTATCCCAAAATATTTTTTTTGAATCCTCATATAACTGATACAGAACCAGACTTTAAGCTTTGTTTTTACACTGTAGTTTAAACAGAGTATGTACAATAAAATGTTTTCACACACTGCCAAAATACTAGATTAAAGCATGTAACATAGCATTTTGTCTTTCTGAAGGATGTTATCTATTTTATGCGATATATTACATTGTCAAATAAGAATGTCACTACTGTAATTTATTGGGAAATGCTGATTTATTTTATAAATGTTACATTATTTTTGTAAACTTAATTATGCAAAATCAAAAATGATTACCTTTGTTAAGCATTAAATTATCCTAAATTAAACCTATGTTTGAACGATGTGTTTGTCTAGTGAGCATGCAGGATAGAAATAGTTCCTGGAAAAGTTTCCGAACTGTTTTTCATCAGTGCTCAATAAACAGATATGCAATGTATGTGTATGCCAAATCTGCCTCCTGGGCATTTTTTTTTTTTTATTATTTATATACTTTCATGTAAACAAAGTGTTTTATATCACTTTACAAATAATTACCCAAAAGATAGCAACCCACATCTTTACAGTGTTCAAATTGAATTAAAAATATATCATGGTAACATTTTGGGTGCTTGTGATGTAGTGTTGCTAAGCACCACGTATCCATAGTTTTCATTTTTTAAAATTCTAACTCAGAAAAGAATTAATATTAATGCTTAAATCCATCTGTGCTTAAATTTATGTATTTGTTAAACAACCATTTTTATATACAGATGGTTTCACAAAGTGGGGCCTTTTTGCTTTACAAGTCTATGGACTTGAAATTACTTGACTGATTTAATTTTGACAGTTTAATGGTGGCATATTTTTAGCAGTAGATGTTTAATTTTTTTAAAGATTACTTGCAACATAATGTATTATGCAATCAGCATCTGCTTGCCTTGGGCAGACTGTTTCACAGTTTGTCTCTCTCAGATGTTATTTTTTTCAGTTGTTTTTGCAAGATCTGGAGTAATCTGAAGTGTAGACCTGCAGAGGAAAATTGATTGTGTGTATTTAGGGGTGACTGAACTTAGATTTTTGAAGTTACCATTCTTCAGGCCCCTTGAGCAACCTGTGTCTGTGACTGATTGATTGTTCCAGATCATTCCAGCTCCCTTACTTGTAATGCTGAATTGAATGAGGGGAGATGAAACGGGGGAGACTTTCTCCCTTGCCATGGAGAAAACATGGAGAAATCCCTAAATCTTTACTGTACACAGCACTGAGAGCCTTTTCTTAGAGTGTCTCTAAGTGCTTTACAAACACTTGAACATCATAGTGCCACTGTGCAACTCTAACAAGGATGAGACATATTGTAGAGTGAGGGGCAACTTTACCACATCTCTTCTGTAATCTCTACACACAATTCCTCCCAGTTGAGGAATTCTGAAGAGTGGTGAGTCTACTACTCGAAATCAGGAAACTTCTATGGGAGGAAATTTGACATTGTCCGCTGCTGAAAAGATCTTGGTTGATAATTGTAGAGTTGACAGTTCTGTTCTTGAAGGATGTCTGTCCCTGTATAGTTAACTAAAATATTTGTCTTTCTAGCAGACTATGGCAACTATTTCTACATGGGCAGTTCCAGTTTTTGTATAAACTTTTTCTGATGCTTTTGAAGCAATGCATCTTCCATTACCCATCTTTTTTTTTTTTTTTTAAAAAGCTCTTCCTGTTTTCTCATCATATCCTTGTTGCAAAGACCTTTGTTTACCCTTTTCCCTACTCTTTCCCATTGCCCTGGCCAACCAAATGAGATTTACTTTAAAGACTTTATAAACTCTGTGTTAAAGCTGTCATCATCCCCTAGAAATTCTGTTATAAAAGTGTCAGAGAACACAGTTGTCATTAGGATTTGCTCCTTAAGGTCATATGGATGTAATAGAAAAAACATACTAGCTATTAATAATCCAAATGTATCCTTCTGCTCTGTTAAAATCCAAACTTAGCTTCAGCCAGGAATGAAAGAGCCCTCTGAACAGCCCTCAAGTTGGGAAAAGGCAAATATTATTAAAGCAAGGAAAACTCTTTATGCAATAGTAAAGGCCAGCACACGAGAAAGAAGAGTTTGTCATCCTAGAAATATAATACAAAAATGTCAGAAACATTTAATACATGTGACTGCATGGCTGAAAATTAAAATCTTTGCTGTTTATTTGACAATTTATGAAGCTCAAAAATGGAAGTGAAACAGAATGCCTGACACAGTAGAAGGGGGCCTAAATATAATTGGGTTTTTTGAAAAAAGGCAGAACAACAAAAATCAGTGGGATGCTGTCATATCTGGGTAGAATCTATACAGGGAAGACAGGTTATAAAAACCCATATAGGTGAAAGAGCAGACCTATGCTGTACCCAGAAAGAAGCACATAACTTCTAATGAGATACTATTCCTAAGGTTTAAGAATCTTCTTATTAAAATTATTTCTTTTCACTAAGGTTATGGTGGGAGCATCATTGCTACTAAGGGCACCTGGCAGTTCAACAGGGTTTGAAGATGCCACCTGTTTCTTCTGCACATGAATGTCTTGTTCAGTTTTAAGTATACTGGTATGCACTACATTCAGTAACAACAGCAGGTATTCTCCACTCCCTTGGATTTTTTTATCTGAACTTAGTCTCTTAAGTTTGGGAAAGTTTCTGGTTGAATTTTGAGGTTTAAAGAGGAAAGCCTGGCAATGTTCATTTTCTTTTTATATCTGCTAGGCTCATTCCCTTTTAACAAGACCACTTTCTACAAAAAGTTTTCTGCAAAGGTATATGTCACAGTAGATCCTTAAGTTGTATACATCTGAGTTACTCCTCTTGAGAGATCCTAGTTCAAATGAAAGCAGCTACACTACACAATAAAAATACAGCTGCTGTGTTCACATAGGTGCTGCACTCATATGCTGCTAAGTCTTACGGAGGACTATCATATAGTTCTTGGCCCTTCAGTAAGCTGAACTGATGCTCTGTGAAGTGTTTCCCAATGAACTGTGAGATGGCATTGAAGGACTAGCAGTGCTCAGGTGGTGCTAGCCTGTGTCTGAATTGCAAAGTAGTTATGTTAGCTGTTGATCAGTTCTCCTAATTCCTGACAGACCAGTGAAGTTAGTAATACTACATCAAGTTGAGTGTTTGTATGTGGATAGGGCTTGACTTAATAGCAATGGATGCAAAATAACTAGGGATCTACTGGACTCAGAGTGGCAGCCAGCTGATTTTGCAGGCAGATCTTAGGGCTGGCCATCGTTTTTACAAGCTGAGCATGGCAGGCCCACCCTCTGATTGGCTGAGGGTCCCAGGTAGTCCCACCACCCCCCACAGCTTTTCAGATGGCCCCAAACTGCCACTTAGATTGTAATGTGTCAATGACTTCTGTGGACTTAATCCCCATGGAAGCTCGTGAAAGCCATTAACTGTCACTTATATTGCATATAGTTTCATAGTTTCATAGATATTAGGGTCAGAAGGGACCTATTAGATCATCAAGTGTGACCCCCTGCCCTGGGCAGGAATGAGTGCTGGGGTCAGATGACCCCAGCCAGGTGTCTGTCCAATCTCCTTTTAAATACCCAAGGAAGGGGACAGCACCACCACCCTTATTCCATATTTTGGCAACCCTCACTGTAAAAATTTTTTTCCTGATGTCCAATCTGAATTTGCTTTCTTCCAGTTTGTGGCCATTACTTCTAGCTACCCCAACAGGTGCCCTGTGTTACCAGATTTGCCCATTAATTTGGGGTGTGCTCATTTATAAGGGATAGTTTCTAGGGTCTTGGTGATTCTGTCAGTGTGCTGCTTGTGTTACTATACGGAGCTGTATCTCTCCCTTCTGCAAGCCCTCACCCCCAATGGAGCTATGTTGCAGGACTTAATCTCAATGGGGCTGGGTTCCTTCAGTCATCAAATCAGTCATACACACAAACACACACAAATTAACGTGACACGCCTAACCTGGCCGGGCTGATCAGCATGGACAGGCTGACACCCTCATATGCCAAGAATCAGTTCATAAGAGCAACGATAAAATGCAGTCAGACACAAGCACACAGGTGAACAGAATCCCTCTGAATCCGGCTGGGTGTCCAGCTGACACCCTCATGGGCCAGCATTCAGTTCATAAGGGCACGTCTGAGTCAAACTGGGTCAATCAGTACAAGCTGATCCCCTTATGTGTTTCAAACTCAGCACGTCCCAATCTTTGGCTTCTTGATGAGCAGACCCCACAATATTTTTGGGCTTCATGGAGATCTTTAGCTTAGTTAAAAGAAGTGTTGCTGCAGAGCACGGGAGGAAAGAGAACCAGAGAAGGAAAAATATACCCAATTACTACCAGTTTGACTATAAAAGTTATTTATTGCTAAGCATATGAAATACATAATGGTACTAGTAGTAATAGAAAAACAACCACAAACAATTACAATACTACCCTGGTTTCACTAAGTATTTGGGGAAACTTAGCTCAAGCTTAACTGATACAGTTCAGGTTCAGAAGTTTATGCCTAGAGAGAAAGGAGAGAGAGAACACTGGGATCTCACCAGTCTAAGGTACTCAGGCTGCAAAGCTGACAGGCACAGTCAGTAGCACAATCCTTGAAGAGAGAGGCGATCTGTTCTTCCAGCATCCCAAGAATGACAGGGGATGGTGTCAGCACATGAGTTTTCTTCTTCTTTCTTCTTCTTTTTCTTCTTCTTCTTCATCTTCTTTTTTTTTTTAGCACCTCTCTCTTCTTCTTTCTTCTGAAGCACACACACTTTTTACAGATTTTTATACCCTCAGGTCAGCTGCTTCGAAGCATCCTTAATTGTGTAAATCATTGTCTTTTCTATTGACAAGGAGTTATCTGGTTTGGAACATCTCAAGAAATTGATTGATAATCAGGAAACACTTAAGATTAGGGAGTAACCAAATACTTGGGAGCCAGCTTGAAATTCCTATGGATGGCAGATATACTGATGGGATATCTCTTGGTTTCTTCAGGAACAATAGATAGCTTGCAGCATCAGGATTTTGGATTTTTACTTGTTGTGCACAAGCCTCAGCTTAGCATGACTTTTCCAGATCTTACTATAGTCTTTTAACAGACTTCAGACAATTATTAGGGTGTTCATAACCTTTTGTGGAGAGGACTTCCACCAGTCATCTCGGGAAAGGTATGACAACACCTGTGATTAGGGCTCCAACAGTCTGGACACTGTGATGAACCCTGAACCATTGTTCAAATGTTGCCCATACCCCCTCTGACTCGGTCTCTTGCCTTAGCATTCCCTAACCCGGCAACCGAGTTTTAGTCAATCAAGTTTAAATAGGCCTCCCATAGTGGGACTGGGGAATGTACGGCCCAAGATCCCTATTAAACTTAGAGGTGTGTGTGTGTCGGGGGGGGGGGGGGGGAAAGTCCTTAGTAAATCCAGATTAGAACTGGTCTGATAAATGCCAAGCTGGGTGTGTGTGAACATGGGTTGATTAACATTTGGAGCACAGATTCCCCATCATGCAGTGCTCCCCTGCTTCTCTGGTCCCACAATTCACTGCAGTCTCTGCTTCAGGCTTTCTGTTCTCCATCTCTCATGTAAATGAATGGTCATCTGGTTCCATCTCGGATGCAAATGAGACCTAGGGCAGTTGTTTCACTCTTGTCACCCTTATCTGGAAGGTCTTAGGTGTGTCTCTCACTGCATCTTAATCAGTTTCATTTATGTAGAGGAGGGGAGGGAGGGGGGTGTGATTCAGACAGATGGCATCCTGTGCCAGGGTTGCCTAAGAACACAGAGCTGAGGTGTAACACCTGGTAAACATTGCATCCACTATTTCTTGCTGGCCCCCGCCCCGATGAGTTTGAAGGTGGCCACGAGAACACCTCTCAGCCTTCTCTTGCAGAGGCTGAAGAGGTTCAGGTCTCCCAATCTGTCCACATAGGGTTTTTTTCTGTAGGCCTTTAACCAGACAAGTGGCCCTCCTCTGAACCCTCTCCAGGCCATTCACGTCCCTTCTGAAGTGTGGTGCCCAAAACTGGATGCAGTACTCCAGCTGTGGCCTGACCAAGGCCGCATAGAGGGAAAGTATCACCTCCCTAGACCTGTTTGTGATGCACCTACTTATGCAAGTAAGGGTCCAGTTAGCTTTACTTATTACCTCATCACATTGGTGACTCATGCTCATTTGGAGTCCGAGATCCCTTTCTGCAGTTGTGCTACTTAGAATAGTCCCTCCCAAGCTTATAGTTTCATAGTTTCATAGTAGCTAGGGTCAGGAGGGACCTGAACAGATCATCTAGCCTGACCCCCTGCCACAGGCAGGAATGAATGCTGGGTTTACAAGAACCCAGACAGGTGATCATCTAACCTCTTTTTGAATTTGCCCAAGGTAGGGGTGAGGACCACTTCTCTGGGTAGCTGGTTCCAGATTCTGGCCACCCTAACTGTAAAATATTGCCTTCTTATCTCTAACCTAAACCTATTCTCCATCAGCTTATTACCATTGTTCCTTGTCACCCCAGGTGGTGCTGGGGAGAATAGGGCTCTTCCTATTTGCTGATGATCTCCCCTGATGAGTTTGTAGACAGCCACCAGGTCCCCTCTCAGCCTCCTCTTGCTGAGGCTGAACAGGTTCAGGTCCCTCAGTCTCTCCTCATAGGGCCTGTCCTGCTGCCCTCTCACCAAATGGGTGGTTCTCCTCTGAAATCTCTCCAGGCTGGCCACATACTTTTTAAAGTGCAGCGCCCAGTACTGGACACTGTACCCCAACTGTGGCCTGACCAATGTCGCATAGAGGGGGAGTATCACCTCTCTGGACCGGCTTGAAATGTATCTTTGGATGCATGACAAGGTATGGCTGGCCTTGCTGGCTGCGGTCTGGCATTGGCAGCTCATGTTCATCTTGGAGTCAATAATGATTCCAAGATCCCTTTCCGCCTCTGTGCTTTCAAGAAGGGAACTCCCCAGCCTGTATGTATGCTGTGGATTCCTTCTCCCAAGCTGCAGCACCCTGCGTTTATCTATGTTGAACCCCATCCTATTCTCATCTGCCCACTTTTGTAGTCTAAATCTAGTTGCAGCCTCTCTCTCCCTTCAAGTGTGTCCACCTCGCCCCACATCTTAGTGTCATCAGCAAACTTGGACAATGTGCTTTCAACCCCCTCGTCCAAGTTGCTGATTAAGGTGCTAACTACCTCTGTCCTGACCCAAGGCCTGTCAGAGCTATCCCCGAGATTGTCCCTACCTCTGGCAGGAGGGATATCCCAGCCCCTGTTCAAGAAAACAGAGGCAAAGAAACTTAAAAATATCCACTTTCTCATCTGGCATAGCTATAGGAGTGTTGATGATTCTTCCTCCCCAGGTGCAACACATAACACTTATCCTTGTTAAACTGAATCTTATTCTGTTTGGCCCATTTCCCCAGCCTGTCCAAATCAGCCTGGATTCGCTCCCAGCTGTCTAGTTTGTGTACCTCCCCCCATAGTTTGGTGTCATCAGCAAACTTGGACAGAGTGCTTTCTACTCCCTTGTCCAAGTCACTAATGAAGATATTGAATAGTACCAATCCCAGGACAGAGCCTTCCTTGGGGACTCCACTGCCTACATTTCTCCAGGTAGAAACTGACCTGTCCACCACCACTCTTTGGGTGCATCCCATAATCCAATTTACTACCCACTGGACTGTGTAATAATCTACATTGCAACTGCTTAGTTTATTTATAAGAATTGGGTGTGACACTGTGTCAAAGGCCTTTTTAAAATCTAAGTAAATAACATTTACCTCTATTCCTTCATCCAAGCATTTTGTGACCCAGTCGTAAAAATGAAACCAGCTTAGTCAGGTAGGATCTGCCTGCTATGAACCCATGCTGATTGCCCCTTAGCATCATTTTACCTGCTGGTCCCCCACAAATGTGATCCTTAACAATTTTCTCAAATGTCTTTCTTGCCAAGGATAGAGGTGAGACTAAACAGCCTATAGTTACCCAGTTCCTCCTTCTTCCTCTTCTTGAAAATAGGGACTACATTGGTCCTTTTCCAATCCTCCAGGACCTGTCCTGAGTGCCATGAGTGCTCAAACAGTTGTGCCAGCAGCTCCGCTATGACTTCAGCTAATTCCCTAAGTACCCTAGGATGAAGATCATTGGGGCCTGTTGACTTAAATACATTCAACCTCTCCTGGTGCCCCTTTACTAGGTCAGCATGAATAGTTGGTGGGCTGGTATCTATACTGGGCTTACCTAAGGTCCCAATGGGATGTTGTTGCAGGGCACCTCGGTGCTCTGCTCCTAGAGAGGAGAAACTGCCAGGGAGAGAGCCCTGGCAGAGCCAACTGAGCACAGCTGCGAGTTGCTGGAGCAACTAAGGGGAGCCAGCTGCCTGTAGGGGGCAGGGCCTGGCCCTTATAAAGCCCAGGGCTGAGGCCAGGTTGGCAGTTTTCTGCCAGCAGCCAGGGAGGCAGGAGCTCCCTCAGCCAAGATATGGGAAGAAGCCGGAGTTGCAAGTATAGCTCATGATAGCCCTGGAGGCTTGAGTCACGATACTAAGTTATGGCCATGCGGCTTGTAGTTAAGTTATAGCCAGGCGGCTTTGGGTTGTGTTTGGAGTTATAGCCGGGAGGCTTGAAGTTGTGTTTGTGTTATTACACCGGAGGCTTGGGTGAGGCTGTAGGGGTTGGAGGAGGCCTCATAAAGGGCCCCATGGGAGTGTGGGGGCCCCAGCGCCCGAGGAGGGCGCAGTATCCTCATAGGGACCCCAGAGAGTGGGGGGTGCCCTAGCGCCGGTGAGGGCATGGTCTAGCGCCAGGAGGGAGCATTAATTTCATAGCGCCAGTGAAGGCGCAGCTTGCACGCCAGTGCGGGAGCGACTGGCGGCGAGGAGCGTGGCCAGTGGGTCGCAGGCGCAACCAGTAGGTTGCAGACGGGGGACATAGACCCCGGATTGCGTGCGGGGTACATAGACCCCAGCCCCAGGGAGGGGCGATTACTGAGGAGCGCCATATCACATTATTGAGAAGCCCAGTGTGGGCACGGCGAGCCCCAAAGAGGGGGAGCGCCATACTGCATGATTGAGGAGCCCGAGAGAGGGGCCATACTGAGGAGCCCGAGGGGGCGATATTTAAGGAGCCCAGAACAGGAGTGACAGACCCGGTGATAGGCCTGCCCCTCAGGAAACCCAGGAAAGGGCTAGGTGCTGCGGTTGTCCCTGACAAAAGGGGATAGTAGCGCAGTGAGCCCGCACCAGAGAGGGCAGTAGTGCGGTGGGCCAGAAAGGAAGTCCCAGAGCGGACGAGGGTCCCAGTGAGGGACATTGTGTTAGGAGGAGGCCCGGGAAGCGGGCGTGCAGACATACCAACGTCTATTACATCTGCGAGGCTTGGGGCGTGGTATTAGGGGCTGGTAGGAGCCACGCATAGCCCATAAGGCTAGGGTGTCCAGGGAACACCCATCATATCGGGAGACCCCCAGGGGGTCCGGAAAAACCGTGGGGACAGAGGTCCCGAGCAGCCGTGCCCAGGGAAGACGCAAGGCAGCCTCCCAATCATATTTACCAACAAGACGTGGCGGGCGAGAATAAGAGGGTGCCTTGGGCCGGCCTGACACAGAGCAAGGGACCTCAAGGAGATCACAGCCCTCCTGCGGGACCCCGCTGTGACAGATGTCTATTTGTATTTGTGTCCAGGAACACAGATGCAAAGAAATCATTTAGAAGTTCCACTTTGGCTATCCGATCTGTTGCCAGTTGCTCTAGTTCATCCGGAAGGGGCCCTAAGTTACCCTGAACCTTGTTTTTGCTTCCTATGTACTTAATGGAATGACTCTTTGTTATCTTTAACTTCTGCTGCCAGCCTAATTTCCATTTCTGCTTTGGCTCTCCTCACTGTTTCCCTGCAAGCTCGAGCCAAGCAGGTATACTCCTCCTTGGTGGCAGCACCCTGCTTCCACAGCCTGTAGGCCTCTTTTTTTCCCCTCCAGGCTCTCCTAGATTTCCCTGCTCAACCAAGAGGGTTTCTTTGCTTTTTTGCCTCCTTTTAATGTGCTTAATAACACATCAATTAACAGCTTCCACCAGCTTAATCAGCTTAAAGGCAGAAGCCTTTAATTGATGTGTTATTAAGCAATCTAAGTACTTAATTAAGCTCTAAAATGAAATATGTTATTAAAATAAAGCTATACACAACATGAATTGTAACTAATACCAACTATATACACTTTATTAAAGGACATTATAGAAAGGAATTTACTGAAACTGAATGCTAACCTTGAGACAGGTAGTTCATGCTAGCTATTAAATGCTAGTATGCTGCAAACATCCACAGTTGCTGGAGGCATTCTTTTTCTCTTTCGGGTAAATACTTTTCCATACACTAAGATGGCAAGCTCAGTATCCAACATGTTCATTGGAATAGTGAAGCTGTGTCTTGCCGGGCCATAAAGATGTGGAAACTGGTCACAGACAAGAGTCCCAGAATACAGGTATAGGCATCCTGCATTTCTTGATGAAATTCATGTAAGCAGCACATTCATTGTCATGCTCTTTCCCCCATGGTGGGTTCATTTCAGTAGCTGAGGGTCATAACTCAGAACAGGCACCTGGTTGAGGTCCAAAATACAAGCAGCACTAAGGAAGGGGGCAACTGGTTGTCTGAACCCTGGTGGCAGTGATACTTGAAGTGCTGGTTCAACTTCACAGCTATTGCCTAGAACAGGTCCCTTCACTGATTTTTTCACAAAGACAGCTTGACAGCTCTTGTGATGCTGTCTTCAACCCAGCTTATCAAATCCTTCAGCTTGTGTGTGTGGTGGAACATAGCCTGCCAGCCTTCAAACTATGTCAGGAGGTTCAGGACCCAGGTGGCATTGTCAGCCACAAACATCACTTGAACTTGAACATTGCCTCAACCTAAGA